>NW_015152157.1:4526-6132 GCF_000732505.1 Cyprinodon variegatus
TTCGTTTTGACTTCGTGTGGACGGGGCCTAAATGTTCAACCAGATAAGGTTTAAGGGGAAGGAACACCCTGATTCCTGCATACAGAGCACTGCAGCAGCCCCGCCTCCAACTGACGACTGCATGCAGATCAGCACCACATAGAAACGGTTTATATACGGCCCTAAACCACAGTGTAGCTCCTTTAAAAAGTAAAGGCTTTTAATTCTTACTTTATCTTTGTAGCTTATTTGTTTTCAAATAAGAGTATTTTAAACCTGGTGAGTAAAATGATCTAAGGAATAAGTATGCTTATTCCATTTGCAGATCATTTTAGTGACCTGCTCATATGAAGGACAGTTAAACGTATTTAAAGAATTCTTGACTCATTTTTAGATCTATTTTTGCACGTCAATTTATTTCTATTCAGCACCTATGAATGTGACATTTCCTGTACATTTTGTGACGTTCCTTTTTAAGCTGCATGAGTTGGCCAGTCTTCTGGAGTTTATGTGGCAATATGCAATACGCTTAGCAAATCAGGGGTTTAATCAAGCATTCTCCATTATTACAGCATCATTCAATCAGCGTTTGCTCTGCTGTGTCCTCTGACTCAAGCAGGAGATTGACAGACTGGTTTGCGTGGCTGCAGCCCTAATAGGGAGGCTGCTCTGGTCTGCTGTAGTGCACTGAAAAAATTTTAATCTAATTTATTTGTTCTTAAAATAGGTGCATTTGTTCTTGGATTGATGAGGTAAAAGAGACATTTTGCCAATAGAACAATAAGATAATGCAATTGCTATCTAATTATCTTATTTTAAGAGTAAGAATACCCATTCCACTGGCGAACTTATTTACCTACTTAGATTTAGGATAAATACACTTAATTTAAGAAAATTTTACTTATTTCTAGATCGTTTTTCAGTGTAAAGAGATTTATCATCAATGCTTCTATCCTCAGCAATGGTCAAGAAATGGAGAACAAGATTCCAGATAAACATGGCTGAAATTAGCTTTTTGACAAGGTGGCTGGGCTCTCCCTTATAGATAGGGTGAGGAGATTGGTCATTAGGGAGAGTCTCTTCTTCTCCACATCAAGAGGAGGCAGCTGAAGATGCACCCTGGATGCCAGAAGGTGATCCTGGCATCTTTTACCTGTAGGAGTACATGAGGCGACCTGCCGGCAGATAAGAGGGAAGACGAGTATGAATAGAATAGGATTAAATAGAACAATGTCTATCGTCCTGCAGTTGGACGATAGACAGAAATGTGTTTACCAGCAACAAGGTGAAAAACAAGTTGTTAAAAAAAACTAAACATGTTAAATATAATATAAATAACAATATAAAGTATCAAATAATAAAATACATGAAATAAATAATTCTACTCAGTTTATTTCTATAGCTCCAATTCACATCATGTAATCTCAGGTTTACAGTTCATCGATCATCCAGTCAGATTGATTCAAAGTTTTCAATCTAAGGAAAACCAGCTGATTGCATCGACTCATTGACTCTTCAGCAATCCCTCACACTAAGCATGCTTGTAGCGACAGTGGAGAGGAAAAACTCCCTTTGAACAGGAGTGGCCTCCACCTCCCTCTATGACCTCCCTATAACACCTGGCCTG
>NW_015152157.1:8068-9613 GCF_000732505.1 Cyprinodon variegatus
CCATGTCAGAGGATGAAGAGAGCACATCCAGTTAGTCACAGAAATAACAGAATCTTACAATCATATAAAAACTTTATCATTATTTATTTGTTGTGCTTTGATGAGGGACTTGTTGTCCAAATACTTCAGCCATCTTTTTAGGACATCGAGCAGGAAGGAGGAGGAAGTCTGCCTCAGATGACTCTTT
Source organism: Cyprinodon variegatus (assembly GCF_000732505.1). Classification (NCBI taxonomy): domain Eukaryota; kingdom Metazoa; phylum Chordata; class Actinopteri; order Cyprinodontiformes; family Cyprinodontidae; genus Cyprinodon; species Cyprinodon variegatus. The sequence goes on from NW_015152157.1 coordinate 8,256, forward strand.
GAACCGCCGCCATGTTTCACCAGCCGTCAGACTGCCACAGAGATGCTACAGTGCCACATAAACTGAACCCTGTGTCCTGAGAAGCGCCGGTCAGCAGAGAGACACAGAGAGGAAGGACAGACATTGGCCTTATTGTCTTTGCTCTGACACCAGGCATGTGTTCAGTGGGTGAGGGCAGACGCAGCCTCTGCAGACCGAGCTCCCTGCAGGGGTCTGCTGAATGCCGCACCCACACTGACACCATTTAGGATGTGCTGATGACAGTGAGCAAAACGATGGGTGGAAATTTGCATATTGAGTAAATTATGTACTTGAGTCAGTCAGTCACAGCAGGCGGTGAGTCACACTCCTTATTTATGGCTTTAACAGAAACCCATAGAAGGTAGAAATGAAGAAAGGGGAAGCATGATTTCAGCTGTGGTCAGAAGCAGATTGTGACATCACAATGATAAAATCTATCTGTCAGGCCACAAGCTGTGTTCTTCCTGAATTCTTTCACTGAGGCAGGGGCGTGTTCAGGCCGGCTCCTTGGAGTAATGTCAACAAGGAAGTGGGCCCAGGGGAGAAGGCGTGGCCTTGCCTGGGCAGCACTGCAGCGAGCAGGTAACACTCATAAAACCTCATCAGGGCAGTGATCTGCCACCGTTTGGACCGGGACAATGACGAGAACACTCCTACTGTGGCTTCTGTTCCTAAACGCCTCATTCAAGCCCTCAGGTAAGTGACGGGATACAGTTACCCCTGTTCAGCACAGGAGGGCTGATTAATAACTAAAGCTTTGACCATTTATTCAAAGCTTCCTGATCCTGAGGGGAGAAAGCTGTTCTGTGAACCTGTTAAGGAGAAGAGAATCTATGATAATCATTACTGCCTGATTCTGTCTGTACATTTGGCCATGGTGTTTTCAGCTCAGGGCCAAAACAGTTTTAAGACATGTGATTAGCTAAGAATTGCTCAAGTAGAGCTCTGTGCCCTGAGGTTAACCAAACTGCCACAGCAGCTGGTAGTTGCATGTATGTTACTACCTAATAACCCAGTAAATAGAGCGACGACACGCTGCAGGAGCTGAACTTTGGATCACAACATAGCCGCTGCCCACCCAGGTACTACCAGGTAGCTGTGAGTCAGAGGAAGTTACTCACTAATTGTAAATCTGCTTGGACTGATGGAAAAGCACAGAATGAGGACATGAGATTTTCCAGGTTTCAGGACAGATTTTAAGGCTAAAAAGTGTCTAAACGTCCTCATGTAAATCCCTGCAGGTTTCAAACTTCACAGGGGAAAAAATCCTAGTTTTACTTTAAGAATGAAGTTTGGAACTATAATCACCTCGTTAGTTTTAGTTAGTTAGTTAGTTA
>NW_015152157.1:11003-15244 GCF_000732505.1 Cyprinodon variegatus
TTTACACCTCTAGTGGACAATGAAGGGGGGGGGGGCTGAGACACAAGCAAACATTCTGCAAATTTTTTATAACAGTGCTTCTTCCTTTTGGTAATTTACCAAAACTGCTTTATTAGCTTAAATTTTATGCATTAGATTATTATGAGAGATCCCATAATAACAGACGGGTTAGCACCAGAGATCCAGTCAGAGAAGCTCTTCACTCCATGTCTGATGGTTGAAGGTCGTTACTTCACTGTGATCCAGTTGTTTTACATGTTTGCCATAAGATAACTACACTGCAAAAACAATCTAGAAATAAGTAAAAAATGCCTTAGACAAAGTTTATTTACCCTTAGTTTGAGCAGGTACATCAGATTTTTGCCAATGGAATGAGTATCTTTACTCTTAAAATAAGATAATTATATAATTTTTTTTTTCTTATAATAAATGTAAATTGTCTTGTTCCATTGGTAAAGTGTCTCACTTACCTCCTTAATTTAAGAACAAATGCACTTAATTTAAGAAAAATTGAGTGATCTAGATTTGGATTTTTTTCCAGTGAAGAACGTCCAAAGTTTCTAAATGGAAATCAATCCAGCGTTGAGGAGAGTGACGAGCCGATGATTAGCTCAGCTTTAATGTGACGCGCACCATAGAGGTCAGCCGAATTATCGGCGCATAAAAGGTTAAAAACTATCAATGAAGTGATTTATTTCTAACTGACACTAACAGTGTGAAAACAGGAAGTAGTAACCAACAACAGTCTCAGTCTCAACAATCTGTTAACTTGTTAAGTATTTTTTCACTTTACGGATAAACTTTCACTTTAAGGTTTATGTTAGTTTCTGGCTCTTAGATTTGGTTCAACATCAACAAGGACAGTAGGAGCATAAATTCCTTTTAAATCCTTCTGAAAGACTCAGTGGTGGTAGATCAGGCCGTCATCTATAGAGCTGTTCTTACCTGTGCTTGGTGGTCCTGCTGCAGGAACAGGAGGGATTCACACAGGGTAGCATGCTGAGCAGGAGGAGAACAAGATCTTTGCTGACTGGAGGTTTCCTGTCCTCTTCATAGATCATAATGTGGTAATAAAAACATAATAATACCAGTCAAAGTTTGTGGCATTGCAGACTAACAGAAGAAGCCAAACGACCCCCATTCCGAAGGGGTGGACCCGTTCGTCTGATTCAATTTGCATGTTTTCTAAAGGCTTTGTTGGCCTACTGTATTATGCTACGTACGTTCAGACCGCACGAAGCAGGAGCAGCAAAAACGTGCGTAATGCTTTATTTTTGATGCTTGTACAGGTTTAGTTCTGATGGTCGGCTGAAGCATCTTTGCTGCTCTAGCTCCGCGCAGGAAAAGTGGGTCTGATGATGCGTTGGGCGGAGCTACCCTATCCTTTCTTTGCCCGGAGCAATGGCGGCTACATCTGCTATGATCTGTCAGTAAAAAGTAGATTTATGATGTTTTTAAGTGAGAAAGTCCATCTTGTAAACTCCATATGTGCAGTCAGTTCATCAGATTACCATCATGCGTTCAGATATTGTTTCTGACCCCAGTACACCAGCTCTCACTGGGAGCCCAGTTCAACACCAGCCTCTGGCCCGGTAGCCTCTTTGCAGTTTTCCGCTAGTGTTCACGCTTGGAAGACGTTTTTCACGTACGTAATCCAAACTGCAGGCTCCAGAATAATAAAATCAAACATATTTTACCGGCAGGTACTATAATAAAAGTTAAACATTAGGCATTAATAACCTGTTTCAGAGGAGTGATCACAGCGCTCTGCATCAGCAGTGCTGTGTCTGACTCCCTGCCAGCTCCCAGATCAGCTTCTCTGATTGGTCGATGAGGCGCATCCAGCAGCAAAAGTTCAGTTTTTCCAACTCCAGCAGCTGCTGCGTGTGAAGCGCATCACGCGCCTCAGAAGCTCACGACATGCTGCTTCAGCTGACCTTTTGCTGCGCCAAAATGCACGTCAACCATCGACTTTGCATGGAAACAAGCTGCCTCTGCTGCTTTAGGTGTGAACTCAACGCTATCTATGACATTTTGAATTAAAAAAGCCTCCTGGATGGGAAGCGAAACGTCTTCAACTTGGAAACAAAGTCAAATGGTTTGTTTTTTAACCTTTTAGAATGACTGTGAATCTTCAGCATGATAATACCCTTAAGAATCAGAGATGGGAGAACTGGATCCATTAGAAGGAGTTTCTATGCAGCAGAAGATGTTATTAGAGTGGAGGTTATCGTAGGGCAGGGTGGTAGACCCTGGACAGCTCATCAGATCATCACAGGGCAAGACAGCAGCACGGCTCACCTATAGATACCTCACAGTTAATGCGACTTTAACCAAGCTTGCTATTGGACCAGAACCGGAGCGAATCAATGATTCCATTCAGGAGCGTTAAAGCTAGTGGGCCACTCGCCAGTGTAGATTGTAATAGCATCAGTTTAGCATTTCATCCCATTCTGCACAGGCAGCGACGTAACATTAAAAATCACACAATAAACCAAGATCTGAGGAGGTGTGACTGAAGTCTTTATCATTTCTACAGGCAGGTTTACAACAATAGTAGATTCAGTCGCTGAAATTATGGCTTTTAGTTTGAGTGGGCACTGAAACATATAGGGGCCATCATAGGGGGGCCCCATCTGGCCGCCCCTATGAAACAGTTCTGGAGGCGCCACTGATTAAAGCAGAGATACAGCTGAGTTATAGAGATAGACAGACGGATTATAGACGAACGGACAGCTAAAGCTTTTTTCTCATCTTCTCTCCATGTCTTCCATGTAATCCGATCAATATAAAATGCAAAATGTGCTTTAAAAAGAGGAAACAAGAAGTAAAAAAGAAGAAGTGTCAGACAATGTGCGTCTACTTCTTCACAGAGAGACGGAAATCCTGCAGGTTCTTGCAGGAGGAGCTCAGTTCATCGTCTACAGGAGGCCAGGTTCTCAGATTAAAGCTCTTCATGAATGAAAGTTTTCAGGGAGCCACGCCTAAGAGGTTACAGCTGAAGTTTCTTCCGCTGCTTCATCTATTTCAGCAGGAACTGACCTGTCAACTGGTTTGACCAGCTTTCCTCATCCTGGAAAGATATGAGGCAGAGGCGGGTTTGGATGACCAGGCCTCCCACTGAAACCATTGTAGTTTTATTGGCTACCGTGTAACAATAGCATAAATATGTGAAACATGGATAATGTGAATCAGTACACCAAGATTTACATAATTGAATTGATTTGCTTACTTAATGGACTCTAGAGTTGGACGGATTCATACGTAAAGCAGAAATAAGGAAGATTGTTGGTGTTTACGTCTGTAGGAAAGAAAAGTTTCACTTCTTTATCCCCGTTTCAGACACACACACGTTCATAGTGTTTGCATGTGTTAGATTTGTCATTTTATTGGATTGTGTAAAATAAGTTATTCATTCATTGACCAGAAATCCCTGACAGTGTTTGCTCTCATTCAGAAACAGCCTGTGGGAACATTTACATCACAATCAAAGAGCAGACAGTGAGAAATGTTGCTCAGTGCAAAGCCTGAGAACAAACAAGCTGTAGACTGGTTAGACTGAAACTGGGAAACTGGGGGAAACAACAGTTCCATTACATTTTCCATGCATGTTTGCAGAAGTTGCTGGAAGTGAAAGACATTTATTTAGCCCCACGTGGTGGAGTATGTGGTGGCTATGCTGAACTTTACCATTTAATAGTATTTATACTTTTGTACTTGTTCACATTTTGACACAATACAAGGTGTGCTACAGACAACAGAAAGGAATATATCTACTGGATCTGTCTGGAGCTGCGAACATTTCAGACTCCTATAGAAGTAGGGTTGCCAACTACATGAAAAAAAAAACGGCTCTGTTATCTCCCGCCATTTTCTCCATGAGCAACACTTGGCTCGACCAATGGGATGAGGGGATTCTGGATCGTTACATATATGCTTTCAGCTCATTGGTTCATTGGTCAAAAGGCAGGTCAGGGCCCCGGGAACAAGTTTACCGTAAGTTTCGTATCTAACGGGCCCTTGTTCTTCAATTTCCATTAGCGTTTCCATTTTCTGACCAGTTTTTTACCCTCACAGTAAAACGGGACAAAGTGCGTTCCTTTTCCACTAAAGACGGGACAGGTAGTTCTGTTTCTAAATACAGAACGATTCCGTTTTTCAAGGGATGGTTCCTACTAAAGATGTTAAGTGTATATTAGCCCACTGTCATAATGAAAAAAGGCTGCTCTATGCATTATCGT
>NW_015152157.1:16644-21694 GCF_000732505.1 Cyprinodon variegatus
ATAAATGTAATTATGTTTGACCCATAATGCATTGCAATATACAGTTGCAAAGTGATTGAATAAGGATATTCTGGATTCTTTACTGCCGAAATGACAGAAATTGGTAACAGACATCTCTGATCTGCTGGTTTGACAGAAAGCCACAGTCCAGGCTTCGAGGTGGGGGACGACTATGAGGTGGTTCGACCCGTCAGACTTCACGCAGTCAGGAAAAGAAGCACGGAGGTAAATCCTTTAAACACCTGTCCTCTGCAGACGAGATCTGATCATTGAAGGTGATTTGAGAATGAAAGTAAACTGAAAGGTTTTCCTCCTACAGAACCTCAGACCACAGACAGTTAAGTACGCAATGACTGTCGGAGGAAAAAACATTCAACTGCAGCTTGAGAAAAACACGTATGTTTCCACCATCCTGGAAGTATTTATCTTTCATCATCAAACCACAAATCGTTGTAAAGTTCTGGAACAATTAATTGTCCAACATTTTTCTAGTTTTTTGTTTCTCTCCTGAAATCATTATTTCACATCTTCTTAGAGACCAAAATAAAAAAGAAATCTTTTTTTCAGTTCCTTGTCCAGAATAACGACCTGACTGATCATTTTTCATCACCAGGGAGTTATTAGGCAGAGACTACACAGAAACCTCCTACCAGGAAGACGGGACTCGGGTCACCTCAAGACCACATGACGTAGTGAGTGCCAGACCACATTCAGCTCAGGGGAAATGAAATATGAAAAACTCCAAGTATCAGGAAGCTTTATTTCCTCTTCTGGGTATTTCTTTACACAGAGAGACATTTTTTAAGGCCAGTTAATGAATTATCTGTGATCCATTTGGTATTTGCACTGTATAAGGAAATAAACTTGATGGTATCGACGTATGTTTACCGCTGCTAACCTTATTCTATCTTGGTCAGGATCACTGCTACTACCAAGGAACGATTGCCAATGACCGTGAGTCATCAGCTAGCATCAGTACGTGTGACGGACTGAGGTGAGTCATCGGCAGTTCCTCAATAGGTGTACTTGTGCGTTCTAATGTGCTCGTGTATTTGAATCATCATTGCTGATCAACATACTAATCACCCTTCTTTACCCCCATATATTACACAAAACTCGTCCCGAAAAAATCTGTCACAACTGGAGAATCTGCCTGCTAAGGGCAAACATTCGTACAGCGTATGACCGGCTTTTATCCATTTATGGGAAACTCTGATTTCTGTTTAGCTCAGGTCTTCATATCTGTGGCAGATTAAAGAACCATTGCACAAGTTTAAAAGGGAATATATATTATTTTTTCCTCTCCTGACATGTCTTTTTGTCTATTTACCACGGTTGCCTCTAAAGGCGCGGGGCCCTAATAAGCCGGGCATACACTGAAGGAGTTTTTGCCCTTTTCGGGGCGATGCTTCAGTCATTTAAGATTTTTTTTCCGATCGAGCCGACTTTCAGCCTGATCGTGCATCACGTAATATACGGGGCTAACGAGGGGCGATCAGCCTCTGAAGACCACCTCCCAGAGATGAGGACTCGAGTTTGTGACTCGTACTCGAGTCGCACTTAAGTCGCATATTTAATGACTTCAGACTCGACTTAGACTCGTGATTTCTGACTTGTGAACAATATTTTATTTTTAAGTGTTTTTTGTTTTACTAACTTGACTGATCGCCGCTCGCCTTACCCGCACACAGCAGAGGTAAAAAAAATAAAAAAACGGCAGAGGGGCTGTCAAACTGTCACGTAGCACTGACGTCACTGACGCGACGCTACGTGACATATATGCCCGCGCGCCCGTGCGCATGCATGCATGATCGACAAGCCAAGCTTTAAAAACTTCATGGCCGTCGTAGACGAGAAATATGTTGTGAAAAATGTGAATTGGCACTAAATAAATAAACTGAATTAAATTTAAAATACTGCCGCCAAGTCGGTTCTGTCTGTTCCAGGGCATTAAGTTACAAAAAATTTTCCCACAATGTTTCTTTTATGAAAGAATTCTTATTGTCCTGGTATTTATTTAGGGTTTTTCTTTATCTGTTGTAGTTGCTAACTTCATAAGTATTAATAAAAAGCAGGATTGTGATTGTTTTTTTTTTTCCACAGCCCTTATTTTCACTTAAAAATAAAAGAGAAGACATTTAATCCTAAAACTAGAAAAAGTTGTAACCACAAATGTCAGGTAAATACTGTAAGAAAATAGTTGTTTTTGAAAGAAAAAAATAAAGATGCAAAAGTTTAACTGGAAAAAAAATTGCGTGTGTGCTTTTTTAAATTGTATTTTTCATTTAGCAGTTCAAGATAATGATCATTCCATAGATATAATAGTGACCTTTAAGCTATACCGTCTCAGTGACGGAGATGAAAACACAAGGAGAAACATGCAAGCACGCAAATTATTGCACTTATTTTAATTAATCGAGTGATTAGAATTTATGGTGCGATTAATTGATAATTGTGACAGGCCTTCTCAAGACTTGAGACTTGACTTGGACTTGCAAAAAATGACTTGTGAACATGTCTGCCACCTCCCAATCAGGAATCTTGAGGTCAGGAGAAAATCAAATATGTTTGAAATTGAGTCGGTCCTTATAAGGTGTCCTTGGCTAAATCCTGCTGTTGAAGCAGAGCTGATTTAATGACATAAGCCGATTTACCAGAACCTCGCGCACTGTGCTTGTGCAAACTAAGGAGTTCCTCTTCCTGGATGACGAGTCCAAACAGTGACATCTCTCGGCGCTGAGCCCGACTTCTGGTTTTTGGATGTAACGTGTGAGCAGGTAGTTTGCAACAGAGCGTCAGGCCCTATAGTATAAGAACATACATCGTGAGCGTTATACTTTTAAACCCTGCGGTTTCCTCATACAGTTGAATTTGTAGCTTAGTGCAACGATTGAAAATATCGTACAGTGTTTGCCCAGCCTTAGGAAGTTCAGGGATTCGGGTTGGATTCTCTGGATGTGGGTGCGATGCGCTCTTCCGCCTTAAGCTGGGCATACACTGCGTAATCTTTTCAATTGTTGCACGCAGCTACAGCTCAAACTGTACAACGAAGTGCTGGAGGTTCTGGTAAATCGGCACGTAGCTCTGCTTCAACAGCAGGATTTGCCCACGACCACCTTAAGACGGCCGATTGGATTTCAAACATGTTTGATTTTCTCCCAACCTTAAGATTTCTGATCGGAAGGTGGTCCTGAGAGGCTGATCACCCCTTGTTACCTCCCTGCATACTACATGACGCGCGATGAGGCTTAAACTCGCCCCTAACGGAAAAATTGTCGCACTACTGGATAATCGACCTGAAAAGGGCAGAAATACCTGCCTGCTTTATTGAGTCTCTGGTGTCATTGACACGTTAACAAAGAACCTCAATATTTATCAGTCTCTTACTCCAGAAGATAATGGAGGAAAGGCCTGTGCAGTCACTGCAGCAGACTGTGGCGTTTTCTCTCTTCTAGCCCTGGTGTAATTTCAACTCGTCACCAGAGGGGGCGAACTTCTGCAAAAACTCTGGAACTGTCACTCTGCTCCTTTAAGATTGTTCTCATTCTTAAAAGATGTTTGGAAAGTAGGAGTATCTCTTTATTCTGGTTTATTTGCGTTTTGTTTCTAAATGTCAAAGTTTGTTTACATCTTTCTCAGTAGTTTTAAAATGTATTTTTCGAATCACAGGTTTTTGCTTGTTTCAGTATTTTGATCTCAGAATCCTTGAATGGAAGGGCTCCCTGCCATCACCATAATCTTTGGCTTCACTCACAGATTTATGTCAGAATTTAGAAGTGCTCACTAGAGACTTCATGTTACAGACAGTTGATTAAAAGATTTAATTTAAATATTACATACATTTAAATATCAAATAATTTTAGGCTAAACTGTAAAAATCACAAACCAGAAAAATATTGTATTAGATGATAGGTTAAGGTTGTAAATCAATCAATAAGCTTATAATAAGGTCACATGACGGTTTTGGACGAAGATTCCTAGAGCATGTATATATATATATATATATATATAAACAGGATTATTATGCAGGGTTATTGCACAAGGTATTTTCATGAGTAGTTATATAGATGGCTATTTATCTATATAGCTATTGCACTAGATGCCTACTAATTAAAGATTTATCAAGGTAAAAGTAAAGATAATGTTTTTAAAACATTGATCTGATTCTTGAAGTTATTTTTAAATCTTAGGAACTAATTAATTTGATGACAAAATGTAGAGATATTTCTTCCAGAAAAGATGCTAAATGATGTACTTAGAAAACCTCCACTCCCCTCAGGATGCTGGATGCTTGAAGATCAGCTCTGACCAGTCTGCTCTCTCTCTGATTCAGGGGTTACTTCAGGACATCTGCTCAGAGGTACCTGATTGAGCCTCTGTCCGGTGGCGATGAGGGCGACCATGCTGTGACCGCCGTAAATGAGACGAGCTCTAAGCCGGCGCTGTGTGGCGTTACCAACGACTCCTGGAGCGACGACGTGGAGCCTCCAACCGGCAGGAGCCGGTCCAGATCTGGGGTTGGTAGATGTTGACTCCACGGTGTGAAGATGCTCTGATGCTCTGTGAGGAAACTAAAGTCTGTTTAAATTCATTCCAGGGTGTTTCTGTCCTTCGGCAGCAGAAATACATCGAGCTCGCTCTCGTAGCAGATAATCGAGCGGTAAGAACTTCACTAGGTTAATAAAATCATTCTTTGCATAATAAACCCTGTAATCCCTGTTAATGATATAAAATAAAGTAATTCCATCCTTTTTTCAGATAAAGTGGTGGAAATACATCAAATAAAATGCATTTTTTCCATCATTAACAAACCAAACCCATAACATTAAATTATTACCAGAGGTGTCAAGTAACAAAGTACAAATACTTTGTTACTTTACTTAAGTAGAAAAGTTGACTTTCTATACTTTACTGGAGTAATTATTTTTAACATTTTACTTCTACTCCTTATATTTTAAAAATAGTCTCGTTAGTTTTTCCAAAAAAGTTAAAAAACATCCACTGGACTTTGATTCCAAGTTTGAAGCCGTTTCTCTTCCATCCAGGAAGC
>NW_015152157.1:23916-24928 GCF_000732505.1 Cyprinodon variegatus
AAGAAAATCAGAACAAGATTATAAAAATTAAATTAGTCAAGAAAATTTATTCATAAAAGACATGTAGATTAAATTAATCTAGTTAAACTTTGCGCAAATTTTATGTGAATGAGAAGCTTCACATCTCTGGTTAATCCTAATTTGATTTAATCTAAATCATATTAGAGATTATATGCCAGATTAGAAGGTTACTGTTGAATAAAAGCGGAGTCATTTAGTTTCAGTTGAGAAGTCGAGCTTTGGACGTTTCAGTGCATTGGGCCCACAAACCATAAATAACCACTGAAATACGGAAAGCTAATAAATATTAAATTAGCAGTGAGATAAAGTAGTGAGATCAACATCTACATGTAACTGTGATAAGAATGAGAAACACAACCGTAAGAAACTAGAACCAAACCTGATTATTATTATTATTATTATTATATACTGTATATACTGTAATAAATCTATCGTTCTGGAGTCTATAGTTAGACTTTGTGAAACGTTTTCTCAGAACAGATTTGAATGAACCACAGCTCTCAGTGACTAAATAACTTCTGCGTCACCAGTTTCCTCCTGACACGCCGCTCTGCTGCAGGATGATGACATCGTTTCGTAACCGCAGCAGCTATGTCAGACGATTTCAGAAACAACGGTGACACGTTTTCCCATGAAAATCAAGAACACGGGTTTTTCTGAAGAGGGGCCAGCAGGGGCCAGCAGGGGCCAGCGCCTGAGCAGAACTGGTCCTGGCCCTCACGGTGATCTGGACTGTCGTTGATAATGGGGCTCATATCGCCTCTTTTTCTATCCGGGGCCCTGTTGGGCGAGTCTAGGGCCACTAACACCTGCCATTAAGCATTAAGCATCCCTGGGTGTGCAGGTGGAGCGTTAGCATCGTGAGACCATCCTGATCTCGCGAGCTTTCAATGTTTCACTCGCTAATCAGTCTGGAGACTCTCCGTTAAAGGGATAGTTCGGTATTTTTGACATGAATCTGTATGGCATCCCCATCACCAGCGGCATGCAA
>NW_015152157.1:27364-29204 GCF_000732505.1 Cyprinodon variegatus
AGCACTTTTAGAATGGAATGTCTCTTCCTGTCTTTCAGTGGGATCGACTTTGAAGGTTCCACTGTGGGTCTGGCTTTCATTGGGACCCTCTGCACCGACCACTCAGTCGGGGTAGTACAGGTGAGCTGGAGCTAACGGCGCTAACAGTCAGCAGAAGTGATTGTTTAATCTGGGTGTTAAATACGGACTAAACAGAAAGAAAATCTGACATCTGCTTCAGGATCACAATGACCGAGCCATCGCAGTGGGAGCTACTCTAGCCCACGAGATGGGCCACAACCTGGGCATGAGCCATGACGACTCCAGTACCTGCATTTGTTCCGGGGACAGCTGCATCATGGCTGCGGCCCTCAGGTAAGGGAGGGGCCCGAACATCTCAGTCTAAAGGCGTTTGTTAAATCAGGTCAGATGGAGATTCTGTCAAAGATGGCCGTGTTTACCTGCAGTCCTCTACCTGTTTAATCTGCTGATGTCATTACCAATGCTGCCTTTACCTTTATTGTTTGATGTTATCAGATGCCTGCTGGGAGTCAGTCAATGCATTTAATGCATCAACCTGTAGCAGATGAACCAGGAAGTCTATTACTGTCCAAGTAGCAGGTCAGGAATATCTTTAGATCCAACATGTGGTTCTTCTCTACCACAATAAAAGCACGTGATTGAAATGTGCCGGTAATTTCCACTTTACAAGAGGAAAGGATCATTACCTGAAGGAGTTTGTCTGTTTTGAATAAAACATTTTGCAGAATATTTAGTTGAAAAGAGAGTAAAGATCATCGGGTGGAAAAGCTGAAGGTCAACAGTCAGTCACTGACTGTTACTGGAATAATTCAGACTTATCCCTTAATTTAAAGCATCGATCAATATCTGAGGTTCGACATCTCTTTATTTTTCACCAACAGAAGGTTTCAGAAATCTCTCACCATGTTTTCAGTATCAGTGTTAGCTTTAGCATCATCCAGTTTAGGCTTTAATCCATCCTAAAATCCTGCATTTTGAGCTAAAGGTCATAGAAAGCAGTTCGGCCTTACTGGGGACCTTTAAAGGGCAACTCACCCCAAAATTGACCTTATTTGCTAATAAACTGCTAATATGGTTGTCTTATATTTCAGGCTACATGTCCCAGGCTTTATTTAGACCATTTAAGGCACGTTAGTTGCTATCCTGCTTTTGTATCTAAAGCGTGTTTGATGCCATCGTCGTGTTTAACGAGCGTACTTCGTCTGATCGTCAATCAGTGTTGGTGCGTCGGGGTCAATGGATGTGCTCAGGGTTCAGAACCAGATCCTCTGGGTCCACTTATCACATTAAACTGATCTAATGACTGATCTAATCCCAAAAATAAATCAAACGGATGAATGTATTGCCTGAGTGAGCAGTAAAGGCTCTACTAATGCAGCTGATCTGTCGTTTTGCAGCTGGAACATCCCGCGGTCGTTCAGCAGCTGCAGCAGCAGCAACTATGAAAGATACCTGACAACCCGCAGCCCCAGCTGCCTGTTGGACAAACCCGACTACATGAGGATCCAAGCTCCTGCCGTCTGTGGGAACGGCTTCAAGGAAAAAGGCGAGCAGTGCGACTGCGGCACTGTGCAGGTAGAGAAAAGCAAACACGGCTTTACGGAAATGATTTCCTGCTTATCAAAAGGCCTTCGTCATCATTGTGTTTATGCTAATAAATTTATATATAGAGGCGATACTCAAATTCTAAACCACTGGATTTTATAATCCCAGCAGAGATACAGAAGGAGCTTTCACTGACAGCATGTTTATTTTAATATACACTCTGGAAAAGATTTAAATCTTACGGAAGAGGATTAGGGCCACTGAAAAAAAAAAA
>NW_015152157.1:31805-33905 GCF_000732505.1 Cyprinodon variegatus
GGATCTTAAACCAACTCATTTGTCTTAAAAGCTGAAAACTTTGCAAAATGCATAACTGCTGTTTCTGGATGCAGACAGGAAGGAAGAGGTTTGAGACGGAGCGGCTAATTTAACCCCATCGCTGTCTTTACAGGAGTGCACCAACCCCTGCTGCAACGCCACCACATGCACGCTGTCAGCAGGCTCCCAGTGTGCGGAGGGAGAATGCTGTGCTGACTGTCAGGTGAGCCAATCTTCACTCAATGCCAGGCCTGCCTGGAGCACCACCGCCCCCTACTGGGCTCCTCCTGGTTTCACTCTGAGCATCAAATTCTGTAAAAGGAGAATTAATTTGTCCTTTTTGTGGGAAATGAAGATATGGAGCAGGTTTTTTTTTTACTCTTTATATCATATTTTAGCTGCAGGTTTTTCCCTCCTTTGCTCAGTGATGTTAGGAGGAACTGATCCTCCATTTAAAGTTATAAAGACATGATAAGGAAAACATTTAACTGATTAGGAACGACTCACACATTAAAACTAGAGGTGAAACACAGAAGCTCTCCCTGATTGGGCGATTTGACCTCTGGGTGATGTCATTCCATCTGCTCCTCACAGATCCAGCCTCGGTCCAGGGAGTGCCGCCCCAAGCAGGATGACTGTGACCTGGCAGAGTACTGCGACGGGAAGAGCGCCACCTGTCCTGAGGATGTGTTCGCCGTCAACGGCCTGCCGTGTAACAAGGGTCTGGGTTACTGCTACAACGGCCAGTGTCCACAGAGGTCAACCCAGTGCCTCAAACTCTACGGCAACAGTAGGCCTTTGGCTTTCTTCCTGTTGGATCCATAGACGTCATATAGACGGCCATCTTGGATCAGACCACAGTTCAGACAGCTGCTGTCAGAATGAACAGGAGGCGCCTTGGATCTCATGAAAGACAAAATATTACAATAATCTCTGACATGTCACCCCTTAAAAAACCAAAACTAATTTTAAAATACCTTTCAGGTTTTAGATAAAACATATTTATTCAGATTAAAACTATTTAAAGTGAAATCAAACTGGATGAGATACATGCAAATTATATAATATGATAAACACAAAGTTTTATATTATTATCTCATAATATATAGTATATTCTTATGACTCAGTATTTTTAAGGATTGCTCTTTGATAATGAGTGTTATGATCTATAGAGGAACATTTGTTGATATGTGATTTACAAAAAGAGAGTAAAGTTATCTAGTCTTTTAAAATTATTTTATATTAACTTTTTGTCATTGTCAAACTGTTTTGTATAATCGTAGTTAGTGGTAAATATAAGTTGTGTCTAACTAAATGCTTTTTGTCCTTATAAGTTTGTCTAAACTTCTTCCAACTTTTTCAAACCATGTTTTTTTTTACATTATTTATGCATATGTGAACATTTGTTCTTTAACCAGTCAATGTGTGTTATATATATATATATATATATAAAAACGAAAAAGTTAGTTCAACTCAAAATTTCAAGGCAAGCGGCTGCACAGAATTTTTTAGTTGAATGCTTCAACTTAATTTTTTAAGTTTTGTAGAACTACACTAATTAAGTTCTGCCAACTAAGTTTTTTTTAATTCAAGTTACTGGAACTTTCCAGTCTGTAAAAACTTATTATTTTAAGTTCAGATTATCTGTAAAAAGTTATTTAAAATTCAGATTACCCCTGTAATAACTTACATTTTTTAGTTTGGCAAAAACAGGTTTACTATTCCACAATGTAAAACAGCAATGTAAACAAGTAATCTTATGCTTAAAGCAAATCAGGTTTCAGCATATATTTTTTTACTTTCCAACTCCTGTTAAAACCTTACAAATAATGCAATATTGCCAGAGATGACAGGAAACCAGTACCTTAGTCTTCTCTTGGACGAATCCTCAGGGAAAGTTCCCGCCAGCAGAGCGACCAGATGGCTGAACCAAACTTTAGAAGGGAGCTCCTGGGAAAATCCATGGAAACCCTGTAGCAGCCGGTTGCCATGACAAATTTGAAATGAGCATGCGCAGATAAGTTGACCTCGCTCGGACTGGGTGTCAACTACAACTTAAAGTAAACTCAACTTAATTCATAGAATAAGAGGAATTTTTCA
>NW_015152157.1:35334-36996 GCF_000732505.1 Cyprinodon variegatus
AGCAACACTGATGCATCGCTGCATGCATGAAGCCCTAAAACACTGGATCGGTCACATGACTTTCTGGAAACAACAGGCGCACCGATCCAGGAATTGTTTCTAACTGACTGATTCACTAAACTGTGTTTATATTTTGTATTTTATTTTTTGTTTTATATATTTTAAATTTTTTATTTTTTTATTCATTTATTTAATTTAATTTGTTTTTAAACTAAACTGTGTTTAAAATCGTATCTGTCAACACGATGCATCTGCTAAAAGAAATGTCTCATCTTTTGCTGTTTATCATGAAAATGATCAAGATTTTGGAAACTAAAAGGAATAGGAAAGTGTCAGACGCTCTGTTTTTATTAAAATTTTCTGGTTGTGTCAAACTTTTCTTCAGTTATTACTCAACTTATAGGAATTAAAGTTCATTTCAAATTGACTCTTTGTTTATTTACTGTAAAAATATGATTTAAAACCCTATTTTACAAGCATCCTCATTCATATTTTCCCCTAAATTTTCACCTTATGATAAATGTTTACATTATTTATTGGCTGCAGCTAAAAATATCAAAGATATTTTCAATTGAAACATAGATATATGAAATAATACAATATAACCTACAATAATTTAAATCATATCATTGTACTAGGGCATCAAATCAGTTTAATGTGTCAAACAAGCTGCCTGTAGTGTCTTTAAATGTCCAGCAGGTGTCAGTATTCAATGTCAATAAAGGATCAATACGTTTGGCAATGATGCCTCATTAACCCATCACTACTTAATCCCGTCTGACTGGTTCTGATGGTGATCTGCAGCCAAATCCTAATAATTCACTTTTTCGTTCTTTTCTAAAAAGTTAAAAAATAAAATGTTTCGGCCAACAAACGAATCGGCAGCAGAAACTTCCATCGAGTTCATTAAAAGGAAGCTAGAGATGCACCTAAACGCTGGATCGTCTCGTAAATCCTTCATCCACCGAGTTTTTACAGGAAATACAGAAAATCAAATCAATCCATTTGGCTTTTATTAAAAGTCTGAGCTGATCTGGAAGTTCTGCTGGAGGTTTCTTCCTGTTCAAAGGGAGTTTTTCCTCTCCACTGTCGCTACAAGCATGCTTAGTGGGAGGCTAAAGAGTCAATGAGTCGATGCAATCAGCTGGTTTTCCTTAGATAGAAACTTTGAATCAATCTGACTGGATGATCTGGATGACATGAATTCTTCTTTGTTATGCAGAGATTTTTTCTGCGGGAAGCTTTTCTGCAGCGGCGGCAATCCCAACCCTATCTACGGCCAAATGGTCACAATCGGGGGCTGCAAGGCGGCTTTCATTCAGGACTACACCAAAGACTACGGGCAGGTGGAGGAAGGCACCGTCTGTGGGGAGGGGAAGGTACTTTCTCGTCTCCATCCAGGGGTTCATGTTTTCAGATAATTGACGCAGTGAACGCAGCAGCTCTGAAGGCTTGATTTGTTTGTTCGAAGGTTTGCAGCCAGAATCAATGCATGGATGTTGAAGCTGCGTACAGGAACACCAACTGTTCAGCCAAATGCCCAGGGAACGCTGTGAGTACATGGACACCTGACAGCTCCTCTAAAGTCCTTAGTTTCTAAAAGCAGGGGCGGATTTAGGGAATTTGGGGCCCTAGGCAAAGACAGGCAGGGGGCCCTCTGAA
>NW_015152157.1:37602-42685 GCF_000732505.1 Cyprinodon variegatus
TTTGATCAAAAACCTAATTAATGTGCAGAAATAAGGAATAGTTGTATGAACCATACATGTAAACAGAGTTTTATTGGGCCCCCAGGAAGTTTACCAGCTCCAAGAAAGCTGATGTTAATGAATGAAGGGAGGATTTTTATTCTGCATTAAATCATAGATTCAACTTAAATAATCGTCACTAAGAAAAATCTAATCAAGTTGAATCCTAAATAAACAAAATAATTTTTTTTTTTAGTAGGATGATGTTCTGACGCTTTAATCTCATTTTTTTTATTTCTTAATGCTTGTTGTGCAGGTGTGCAATCACAGGAGTGAGTGTCAGTGCACGCCTGGCTGGCTGCCTCCTAACTGCGGAGCTCAGGATGAAGCTTTCAACTCGCTCTCCACCGGTAAGAACCGCCTCTGGGCGGATTTGGACCTTCGCTTGTTACTGCTGCGCCGCAGCTGGAGTCATTTTGAACCGATCCCTGCAGGGGCGAAGGTCGCAGTGTCCCTGGCTGTCATCCTGGTGGTCCTGGGTCTGATTTTTGGTGTGGTTGGATTCATGTGCAAGAAGAAGAAACAGGCTCCCTCTCTGCCAACGTAAGCAGCCTCCACCCATCAGATGGTTTATTGTTGCACTGCTGTGATGATGATGATGACTGAACCCTGTGTTGACAGTTTATCGGCCCCCAGGGAGCCTCCAGCGGCCCGCAGCTCTGCTCCCAGAACCAACCAGAAGGCCAGCATTGGTCAGCCCATGCCTCTCAGACAGGTAAAGGTGAACCGGGTCATGCTTCCACCTGTAGACCTGCTGCTTCTAACTGTCCATCAACTTCTAGGCACCAAAACCGAAGCCCAAAGGCGCTCCGCCTCCACCACCTGCAGCAGGGAACCGACCCAAACCTCCGAGCCAGAACTACCTAGCTGCACGCCAGGTAAACTCCGCCCCCCTCGGGTCAGAGCACATGAAGGTCACACTGATGCTGTCATCTTTGTTTGGACCACTGATCTCCATATTGGTACTCCCTAGTTAGACCGGTCGCAATGGAAACAATCCATGCGCTACAGCGTCGAACATTGAAGATGTTCTCATTTTCAGGGGGACTTCACTTTTAAAATTAAAATAAATTCATCACTTTGACACAGACTGGCTGTTTCAGAGCATCAGCAGATTAACTTTAACTTAGAATAAAAATAGGCCCATCACATTGCAGAGTCATTATAAAGTCTATAATCATGTAATATAACATATTATACAATAAATCACAATAAAATCAATGTGTTAAAGGAGCAGAATAATACAGATGAGCCAAAAGTGCAAAACTGATGACGTAATTATACATGGATTACTTAAATTGATACGGTAACTATATATACTATACAAATTATGGTATATATATATATATATATATAACCTATATATAGGGGTCAAATGCTTGAGTTTCTTTTTTCCGTGAATATAAAATGCAATATATTTCAGCACATGACTTTTTTCCAACAAACACTCCAAAAACGACATCATCCACTTAGTTAGACCCAATGTCAGTGTCTAACTCAATGTCTTCCAGTCAGTCTGAGATAGCTAGACTAATGTTACATTACAGACTATACTATAGGATCCATCAGCTATAGATGGATTTATTGGTTAGTTCATCCACTGACTGGGAAATTACCCGTGGAGCTGCTGGTTTTTGCAGCCAGATGCTGCAAAGGGAGGCATTTTTACTGTGTGTCTCTGTGGGAGCGGGGAGTACCAATATGACGGATGGTGGCTTCACCTTTCTCCCTTTTTCGGGCAATCAGCAATCCAGTGAATAAATAGAGATCAGTGGTTTGGACCTGCTGGTAGGAATTAAAATGACCACTAGGTGGCAGCACCAGCAGCCATAAACAGGCTGGTTCCTAATGGGTGGGAGGAGACTGAATCACTCATTTCTTCAGGGAGTTTTCCATCTGTGCTGTCAGTCATCTGGACAAAAAAATTTAATAAAATAAAATCATCATTTAAAGCCGAACGGGAAAAGAAAAAGAGACCCAGAAACCCAAACACAACTTTAATGTCTGTACAGGATTTTATAAATCCTCTGCTGCAGAGGCGTAGCCAGGAAATGCTAACAGAGGGTAGCCAGGTAGGTAGGAACCAATGGACACTGAGGGGAGGCTGAAAGTGGATATATAGGCAAAACAACCTCAGGGTCAATCTACACTGATCCAAAATTAAAATTAACCACAAAATCTTTATTTTCTAAATAAAAGACTATTTGCTAACAAATAAATTGCATTAAATGCTGTCTAAATTAAAGGTCTAGTGGACAAAATTATTTCAAGCTTGAGTTTGTTATCATTACTTACATACTTTTATCAATAATTGCTCTGCACAAAAATTAATATTTAGAACTTCTAATATCTACATTGAATGGATTAATAAAGTAAATATTTATTTCTGACTTGCAAGGACATATTTTTCTCTTTACCCCATAAAACTAAATTTAGTTCTAGTTCCGAAAAGAGCTGGAATTCTTTTCATCTTTAATGTTAGTAGATTGATGTGCATAATTAACCACAGTGTCTTTGTTGTCAAGTAAAGGCTGGTTTATGCTCATAAACCAGGTGGTCTGCGTGTGTTGCAGTTAAAGCAGCTATACCGACCCCCCCAATTCTACATCCACTCTACACTATTTCCTGTTTGGTACCTAATGGCAGAAACTCTGGCTGTAGCGCCATCCACAACGCCTGGCACACCTTGGACACTATCTGTTAAAATGAGGAAGTTATGTCCCCTTGAAGGCAGTTGCACCTCTAGACTTTCCTTTCGGTTCTTTTCCTGGGAGCAAGTTAATAACTACTACTCTTAACCCTTGACCTCCGTACACACAGTGACATCCACAATGTGAAGGAAGGCCATCTACTCTCTAATCTGGCTAATAAAGTAACAATGCACATGATGTATAAAGAATAAACCTAACATATCCTAGACACCGTGCAGGACGCTAGTTTGTAGCTCTGAGCAACGGTCTGCTGGTTTGCACCCAAAGCCAAAACACCCAGCGCTAAAGCCAGTCTTTGGGGAACACGGGTGAACTGTGCGTCGTCCGGCGTTGGATGAGGGGTTGTAGACGTCGATCAAGCTCGTCAAACCGACACACGGACGCCCACAATCCCAGCTGGTTCCTCATTGTCCCTCTGGCGTGGAATAAGATGGCGCCGAAAACGCTTCAATATTGGGCATAAATCAAACATATCATACCTGCTAACTGCGACACACTGCTGCGGGATGATAACCAGCCCTTATCTGTCAACATATGAAAAATTAAAATGTCACCGTCTGTATTAGAGGGGAAAAATGGCCTAAGGGTTACCATGGCCCCCCATCTAGCTCCGCCCCTGCTCTGCTGTCTGTTTGGGTATTTAAACTTTCTGTAAAACATTTAAATATTGCAAATGAACGCAGGTTTTGTCTGTTTTTCTGTCCTCCAGGCTCTGAGGCCCGTCCCTCCTCCGAAGGTCTGAGGAGCAGCAGAGACCCTGGCTCTGGTCTGCTGGCGGACTCCTGCCTCCATGATCTGCTGCATGTTCTCCTGCACGGCCTGAGCCCAAACAGGAAGCTGTTAAAGTGCAGCTTCTGCTACGGATCCAGGCGTCCGGCTCCACGGGGCCTTAAAGTCGATCCTTTGGCGACGCCGTCGGCTCAGAGCTGCTTCAGCATCGTTTCTGGGTCCAAACCCTTCAACCACTGCTCTGAGAAACGCTGCACTGTTGGCCAAGTCTTTGATGATAACAACACTGTGAAAATGTTTGTAAAGGTTTTATAATTATATTTTATTTACACAAAGTACGAGCTTCATATTTTTGTAATATTTTCCTGTTTACATGAGAGTCTGATGGATCTTTAAACATTGTGCTTTTATATTTGTATTTAGTATTTGAAAATAAAATGATTATGAAAATGAATGGCATTATTAATGACAGGAAGATTTAGATAACTGTTAACGATCAGATTAAACAAACATATGAGAAACAGGAAATACTCGGATCAAATAAGCTGTAGTGATCTAGATGATTTAGATCAGCTGAAGGGGATCCAGTAGGTCCGGGAACTGAAACAGGAATCAGTGTTTTTTAGGATGGAAGCGGCTCAAAGAAGTAAGAAAACTGGATGTAAACTTAAAAAAAGAGAATTAGGTTTGTGATTAAAACCCAAACTGGAGAAGAAAGAAGAGTCAGAGAGCTGAAGGCTGGCGGCTCTGCACCGCTGGATCTGAGAAGGAAGAGCTGCTCCAATTACACTGAAAAACAATATAGAAATAAGTAAAAAATAAACTCTTAAGTGTATTTACCCTTAATTCAAGTAGGTAAATGAGATGATCTTCCAATAGAATGAGTATTTTACTCTTAAAATAAGATAATTAGATAATATGCAATTGAAATAAGACAATGCAATTGTTTTTTCTTATTTTAAATTTAAATTGTCTTGTTCCATTGGCAAAGTGTCTCACCTCCTCAATTCAAGAAAAAGAAATTCACTTATTTTAAGAAAAAATTACTTATTAGATTAAATTTTTTTGCAGTGAAATTGATTTACATTATTTTATCAGAGAACGGATCTGTTGGAAGGTTCTGGATCTTTTCCTGAAAAACAAAGAACTTTATCTTCAGGGTAAAAGGTCTGTTTAAAGTCGAGTCTCATCAATGAACAGGAGATCGATCAATTATAAGATACAGATCAGGTTGCATGTTTGGAGATCTGTTTCTGCAAAGCTGCTCATCTATATGTCTGCTGTTGGTGGGGAGTGATGGCCTAGTGGGTAGAGCAGTGCTCTGTGCTCTGAGAAGGTTGCACCCGGTTCGTTCCCCACAGACCTGAGCAATACCCTTAACCCCACACTGCTCCCCTGGCGCTGCACAATGGCAGCCCACTGCCCCCCAAGGGGAGGGGTTAAATATAGAAAGTGAAATTCTCCAATGTGAGATCAATAAAGTTCAATTATTATTATTATTGGAGCAGTTACTCAGGAGGCGAAACGTTTGTCCTGGAACATGTAGGCCGGCACTTCCGGTCCTCTACTCAGTCCATCTGCAGGAAAGTTGGATTAAACTATTT
>NW_015152157.1:44725-46447 GCF_000732505.1 Cyprinodon variegatus
AGGAAGGAAGGAAGGAAGGAAGGAAGGAAGGAAGGAAGGAAGGGTTAGCTTCAGTTTTTTTGCTCCATCTATTTTTCCACCTTCTTCCTGATCAGATTCCAGACCTTTCCAGACTGGAGGAATCTTCCAGGTGTGGACACCTGAGAACTGCTGCCTGGTTTAACCCGCCTTGATAAAAGGAGAGCGTCCATCCTTAAAGCTTATTTCTCCCCCCCTGCTGGTAACGGAGCGCAGCGTTACAGTCGCCTTCAGTGGAAGCAGGTCTGGGAGGGACATGGTACCTGTGAGGGATCCATGCTGGAGGCTGTGCTCTGACAGACAGCTGTGAGTGTGGAGGCGGTACCTTTTATAGCATCCTCCCTGCTGAGCAGAGTGACTCAGTCCATTGTGTCTGCGCCGCCGTTCTTCTCCCACATTCATGGCTACCAGCTAAAAGGAGTCAGTAACATAGCGGAATGACCCACATGAGAACGCTGAAAAAAGCAGAGCCCCAAACTTCTCTTTGCTTTAGTGTTTAAAGACATTTCCTAAGAAGCAGCGCTGAGGTCCACGCAGGCCAACAAAGACGTCCTTTTGTCCTTCATGTCCTGTAACCCGTCTGTTTCTCTTCTCCGACGGTAAAACCGAAGCAGGAGGAAGAGTTTCCAGCCGGCGGTGGGAATCCTGAAGCCTCTGACGCTGCATATGAACCATTACCGCTTCTGGCTGCCATCAAGGGCTCATTAAACATGGCGGACGGTCACCCTGATTGCACACAAAGTATCCAACATCTTTTTACTTTAACGTCACATCTTTCATATCAACGTCGCTAATAAACTAAAATACCTGAACTGGTTTCTGTGGACGAAGCAGAAACCAGCTCCTCATCTTTGGGAAGAGTTTCTGTCATATTAAAATATTATCATTTATATCAAAATTACATTCATATCGCGGAGTTTCCATTACTTCATTCTTGTGTTTTTAACCTTCCTCTACCCTTTCTAGAGATGCACCAGCCGGGAATATCTGAGGCTAGTTTCTGAAGGTGATGAAGTTTCCCGGCAGAGATTCTAATCTAGTTTCACAGGGTTGAAGATTTTAAACATCTTTAGCAGCTTTTATCTGACCCATGTTGCTGTATCCCAATCGGCCTTCCTGTTATCTGTTCAAAGTCCTGCTCTCTCTCTGGCTACGTTCACACAGCAGCCTAAAGTGATCCAAATCCAATTTTTTTGCCCAAATGCGACCTGCATCTGATCTTTTCATGGCTGTCTGAACAACACAGATCTGATTTTTTCCAAACTAACCCAGAACACTTGGCTGTGTGGTGCCGAATCCGATATGAATCCGATCTTTTCTAAACGGCCAGGTCGCATTCATCCGAACGGAACGGCATTAATAATCGACAAGTGTCGCTATACTGCAGCTTGCTACGTATCAGCAAGAAGAAAAACAACAACCATGTGTTGTTAATATTCTGGCTGAGATCGCGAGATGTACCCCAGCGCTAGCATCCATGTTTATTTCCGTAAACACAGAGCATTCTTGCTGCTTGTGACGTCACGGCGTACCCTACTGCACATATGGGATATTGACCCCCGGTTCACACGACTCCGGTCTTACCGTTGCGGTGCAGTGGGTGCGGCGCCGCATTGATTCCAAGTCATTAAAAACACGTAAACCTCTCTCACGGGCTGCGGTTACCGAGACACTCCGGCGCTGCAGAAAATTCAGCCAGAAAGC
>NW_015152157.1:46677-48240 GCF_000732505.1 Cyprinodon variegatus
CACCGGAGCCAGTGTGAGCAAGGGGTGAATGAACGCAGTTCACATAGGAGATCACATACAAGTCGCATATATTTGGAAATGCGAATGACTGCGCAAAATCGGATTTCACAAAAAAAAAAAAAAAAAACGGAATTAATTAAAGGTATAGTGGAGGATGTTTTATTTACAGGTTGATCATCTAAATAATTCGTCCTCCTAACTGTCAATCATTCTGATGATATGTTAACGTAAGGCCGTCCTACGTGCTCGTCCCAATTTTCACTTAGCAGTTACCGAATCTTCTTTTGGAAAGTGAGCTTGTACGAGCGATGCAAAAAGAAACATTTAAACGGAGCGTGCAGGAGGAGAAATGGGCTTGTGAAAGCTCTCACACGTGTTTAATAGGCGATCTCTCTCTGGAGCGAGAACAGGGTTGTGCATGTGCTTTTTTTTTTTTATTCGAGAAAATCCTCCACTACAGCTTTAAGGCCAGCAGTGTGAACGTAGCCTTTGTTTCTGTTCCACAAGCTGAAAAAGCAGCAGAAATCTTAAAAATGGTCTCCTTTAAAACAGCTTTAAAAACGTTTGAGTCTTTTTAACATCTTTAAAACACGGTGCAATCACTACTGATGCATCTGAGCGCTGAATTGTACGGACGGTGGCCCAGGAGGCTCAGCCTACAGTATTTTCCTTCTTTAAAAAGTCAGAAGAATAAAAAATCTAACACTGGCTGAAACTCCTACAAAACAAAGACTCTATTTCTATCACTTTATCAAAAGTTTTCTCTTTAAAAACATTTTTTTATATAAGTTCAGTGTCAGTTTTATTTATCTGGCGCTATTAAATAATGTAATAATGTATCATCTTGAATAAATAAGGTGAGATTTCTCGGCAGCGGTCTCCTCCTTCATGTTTCCTTTGAGTTGGGCGTGTTTAGGCAGCGCTGCGACCTCCATGGGGTTCTGATCCACTGAAGGGGCGGGTCCAGCGCAGACAGAGAGACAGAGACACACAGAGAGTATGGGTCGTGTGCAGACAGGTGAGGGCCGCCTCTCTGCCGCTTATCCGTCCGTGCCGTTCTTGCTGGGAGCGTTGGTGTTGATGGCGGTCCCGTCTGGCTGCTGGCCGTCTTTGCGGGGCGGCATCCTCTCGTTTATCCTGTCCAGGCCTCGAGCTTCTTCGAAGTTGCGGATTTTCCTCGTGGGGGAGAAGCCTTGGATAGCTGGAGGACAGAGCAGAAGGGAGCGTAAAGAAAAACAGCAAAGCTGGACGTGTTCAAAACACAGAAGACGTTTTCTGTCCAGCACAGAGAGCGGCGTCTGCGAACACAACGCATGCAACGGGTAAACAAGGACGACTACAGCTCAGACACCAGCGGGACAAGCTACCACATCAAAACACTCAGTGTCGTAGACTTACGGTCGCGTCCCGTGACACCAGAGAAAACCAGAGCAGATGTGCAAACGGAAAGCAAACCAGTGAGGAAATGTCAATACAAAGCTTTAAACATATTAAACTGTAAACAGGAAGTAACAGAAGCTCTACGGATAAACAAACAGCAGAGATGGAGGCTGATTTGTTATA
>NW_015152157.1:51377-52397 GCF_000732505.1 Cyprinodon variegatus
TGAGGTGCGCTCTATGGTCTGGAAAATACGGTATTTTCTTCAGAAAATCTGCACAGATCTCAACACATTCAAATGGCTTTCTCCTCTGTTAATGGTTAGTGGGTCTAATCTTCAAGTAATCTGATTACAGGAGTCCCTGATGAACACATCTCTCTGGAATCTGTTTCTCTGCTGTTTTAAATCACAGCAGTTGGAGCGTACGTGTTGTGCTGTGTGGACGCTATGAAGCCATTTTTAGTCAGAACTGAGACGCCTAACTGCAGGTAATCGCACCGCAGGTTGCAGCTGATAGTGGTTTTGTAAAGCAGCAGGAGCTGCAGCTCTGACAGAACATGTAGTCCAGCCCCGAGTGGTGGAAGGCAGCCCTACATGAGCTGCCCTCCCCGTCAGCAAATCTGTTTTAATGGACGTAACCGAAGTGATCGTCATGCATCGACCATCAGCATTCAGCCAGAGAGGCAGACGGAGTAGCAACAGCCAAAGGCTAACAGGATTAGCTGCTGAAAATATCCCAGGCAGGGATGTCCCTGGTCTTATCTTAGCTCTGTCTAAGCAGGCTTTTCTCTCTGTGGGAAGCAAAACAGTCAGAGACTTCTGGGACCAGTCAGGTCCTGAACCTCCACCTGGAAACCCTCCTTCTGCAGAGCAGAATCAGAGGTGGATCAGTGAAGCTGAAAGTGGCTGATATCTGTTCTGATTGGCCACTGGCTGCTTTAATCCACATAAAACTGTTTTTCTATTAATCAACAATGTTAAAACTAAACAAGAACTCTCAGCATTTTATCAAAAATGCATCAACGCAATAAAGGTTATGGGTTAAAGTTAGCTTTAAAGCATCAACTCGGCTAATTTAATCCCTTCTTCTCTTGTCCACCATAAAGTTTAGGCCCCCGTCACACCTTGCCTGACGTCCCAGAATCTCCTAAAACACTAACCTGACTCCGCCAGATGGATTTGCTCCGCATATCCATCTGGAAACCTTCCGTTGAAGTAATTTTGGGAAGGGGCGAAAATACTGGT
>NW_015152157.1:55191-56652 GCF_000732505.1 Cyprinodon variegatus
ACTTTCTGATTGGTTGAATGAATCTATGAAACATAATATTGTTTCTGGAAAATTTGAACATTTACGCCATGCAAAACCTAAAGATGTGCTACAGCAAGGTGTGCACCCTGTGAAATATTCTCAGCTAAAAGCCTGAAAGGAGGTGATTCCAAACAGATGACGGTGAGTGGCTGAGGCGGCTCTGCTCTCTATGGATCTATGCATCAAACCATAAAGAAAAGTAGAAACCATCTCAGCCGGGAAAAGCCTGATTGGTGCATCTCTAAAAAGTAGATTTTACAGACATCAGTGCAAGAAGCTGTGATCTAAATATAAAATCCTCCATCAGCCAGATGATGGTCAGTAGATGCACAACAGTGAAGATACAAACAAGGAATAAAAGTCAGCATATTGGGGATTTTTCTCTCTTTAAAGGGCAAGAAAATCACAAACACAAACACAGACAAGGAATTTGAGTCACACTGCGTACCTTTTGCTTTAGCTGCTTCAATGGTAGCTTTGTTTTGGGGGGGTTTGGGAAGGAGGAAAAGAGCCAGTCATCAAATATGGCTAAAATAACACATTCAAGAGCAACATCACATTTTTATCCTTTATGAAACAACAGGAGATCAACAGGTGAGTCACGGCCGCTCTGAGAGGAAGGTAGAGACGCCTGGCAGGGATTTAGGATAGTGTGGTGTTAAAGGGTCACTGGGACTTATGAGAGAGGAGCTGAGGGGGGGATTTACCTCAGCTCTGAGGCACGGAGGAGGCGCACTGCAAAAAACAGCTAGAAATAAGTCAACATTTCTTAAATCAAGTGTATTTACCCTACAGAGCAGGTAAATAAGATGATTTGCCAATGGAATGAGAATTTTTACTGTTAAAGATAATATGCACTTGATATAAGTAAATTGTCATGTTCAATTGACAAAGTGTCCCACACTGGAAAAACAATCTAGAAATAAGTAAAAATTTCTTAAATTAAGTGTATTTACTAGTGCTGTCAATCGATTAAATTTTTTTTTAATCGCATCAATGCCTAAGTTAACTCGCGATTGATCGCAATTAAATTTTTTTAATCGCGATTAATCGCATCAATGCCTAAGTTAACTCGCGATTAATCGCGATTAAATTTTTTTAAACGCGATTAATCGCATTAATGCCTAAGTTAACTCGCGATTAATCGCGATTAAATTTTTTAAATCGCGATGAATCGCATCAATGCCTAAGTTAACTTGCGATTAATCGCATTTTAATCAAACATTTTTTTTCTGATTGAAAATCATTTAAATACTCTCGATGACATACAAAAAATACATACAGGCTAGGTTTGTGCCAATGTTCTTTTTTAAAATGAAAACAGGTCACAGACACTGATTTATGCCATAGAAACATATGGCAAGAAGATGGGGAGGCATGTAGCAAAAAATAACAAATATGTAGCCAAAAAAAAGGCCCTGAAAACAGGCTGATGTAAAA
>NW_015152157.1:58018-59412 GCF_000732505.1 Cyprinodon variegatus
TATTTTAAGAAGAAATGACTTATATAGATTTAGATTTTTTTTCCAGTGCAATTGCCTCCTCCATTCTAGAAAAAATGCAATTATCTAAAGAAAATATTATTTAAATTTTTGCAGTTCAGTCAGACTCATTAAAAATCAGATGGACTAAATTTTCTTTATCTTTCATTGATAAATTATACAAACAGGAAAGAGGCGGTCCTACAACTCCTTTAATGAACCTCTAAGAATAAGAATAGAATTGAATAATAAAAATCCTTTCTTATACCATAAGCGGGAGATTTTTGTGCATCAAGAGCAAAGTGACAGAGATTTAAAGTTAGAAGACTCACACAAACATGACATTTCAAAGGTTATAAAAGCAGAGTAAAAAATAAAATACTGCACAATAATGGCAAAAATTGTTAACATAATTCTGTGCAATTAAAATAAAAAATAAAAATCAATGTATTATTGGTTATTTTGCAATTACTTTGCAATATTGGACTCGCTAAAATGGATATCTTAGCGGTTTAACCTCCCTGATACCTTTAGATGTTCCTTCTACATATAATGCATTTTAAAGGGTTAACAGCAGCCTGAATCTGTTTCTGTCCCTAAATACAAACCAGCAGTGGATTTAACACACTTTGTGTGTTTTTTTTTTATGTGTTGTGAGGCGGCTGTACTCAGAGCACTGCGTTCTGAGCCCTAAACATCAGAGGAAACATGCTGAACCTGCGCTGGCGGATCTGGACACCGACACGGACAGTGGCATTCTGTAAAAGGTCACGACACGTGGCTTCTCCTTCGATTGCTCTGCGGCTCCTGGGAGCCTCCAGCGCGGCTGATGGTGGCTCCCAGCATGCTCTCTGGCGGACCACGCCAGGCGCTGGCCTTTAGATCAAAGGGTGAGCGGGAAGCTCCAGGTGACAGGCTGACCTCCGTACTGAGAAACGGCCGCAGCGTGGGAGGCAACGTTCAGCCGGGGCTTCCTGTGCCGCGCGGCGACTGATCTGGAGCCTTTCAAAGACCGGAGGGACAGGAAGCTGGTCTTTACCAGCCGCATGTCAGAATAAAAGCTTAGCTCACGCCGGCTGAGTGGCAAAGACCAATTCCAGCCTGATGGGACAAAAACCACAGAGCTGTTTGTAGTGACACCAGCAGGAGTCTATGGCCATTGCTCAATCTGTGTGTTTATTCGTTCTCATGTGCTGGAAAAACGTCATCAGCCTCAGCCCTAGCAACGTTCTGATTCACAAAACGGCAAGGCGGCAGCAGCAGCTTCCAGGTTAGCGCTCACAGAGCTCAGAATGTTAAGATAAAAGCTCTCTTTTCTGCTGCCGTTGCTCAATAAAATTACGTTTTAAGATCATTTAAGGAATATTATACTGTAAATTTAAATATATGTCCCATTT
>NW_015152157.1:61358-63195 GCF_000732505.1 Cyprinodon variegatus
AACAGGAATAAATCCAACGCTGCGCGTCGTTATTTAAATTCTTAAATAAAATCCAACTTAAACACATTGAGCACTTTGATGGAACAAATTTAGCAGCTGACTGATTAACTCAGCTAGAGGCTGAATGAAAGAGAGCTCTTACCATTCTGCAGGGTCTGCTTCCCCCCCGACAGCACTCCCACAGGAAGGGTTCCGGTCGGGGTGAGGCCTTTCAGTGTCAGCACACTTTCACTTTCCTCCCTAATAGCCAAACAAACAGAGACATGTGGGTCAGAGCGCTGATCTCCGTCGTTTGCTTCCTCTGAGGACGTTTGTCCTGCATGCAAACACAAACTGATGTCCTGCTTCTGGAAGTGGGTCACTGACAACTTTAGCAGCTGAAGAGCATTTTCCACCACTGATTCGGATAAAATCTGTGTCATCGCACTTATTCTAAATAAAAAAAACACTTGAATTCCCTCCCATAATGCACTTAGAGTAAAACTAAATGGGAGTTTTTCCTGCAGTGTGTGATCAGCACTAACTGCTGCTGCTGTGAACTCGGCTGACCCGTGTGTTATAGAAGCCCCAGCGCTGCCAGCCATGCAGCGTTTTATGCTACAGAATAACATTCTACAGGAAGGAAAGTAAATCAGAGTCTGACCTGAGAACTGAGAAGACGCGGGCCATTTTCCCCACGGCACGGATCTTGTTCCGGATGACCTCCTTCCGCATCGCAGACGAGCCGCCTGGAAAGAGAGCGGAAAACGTTGGACACCTCTGAAGATATCCTGCTTAAACTCAGCAGATGAAAACAGATGATTGACTTTTTCTGACCCGAGCTTTTAAAGGTGCAAACACATGGATGATGAAAAAAACCCAGAAAACACCGAGATACAGAAGCAGCCATTCAAAATGGCCCTTCCCAGTCAAACGGCAGCCGAATGGCAGCACACTTCCCTACAACTCCCAGCAAAATCCCCTCCAACTTCCAGCCACTGCTGTGATCCCCCCTCTTGCATATATATTTTTTACTTTGACTCCACCATTTCACTGAATTACAGGGTCTGACCAGGAGATTATTCTTCTCTTTAGATCTTAATGTCCACAAATCATGACAGAAAGAATATTTTAGTACAAAGAATGATGTTTAAAAAGGAATTGTAGGAGAAGCCAAGGGCCAACCAAGGGCCAACCAAGGACCAACCAAGGACCAACCAAGGGCCAACCAAGGACCAACCAAGGACCAGCCAAGGGCCAACCAATGACCAACCAAGGACCAGCCAAGGGCCCACCAAGGACCAGCCAAGGGCCCACCAATGACCAACCAAGGACCAGCCAAGGGCCCACCAATGACCAACAAAGGACCAGCCAAGGGCCAGCCAAGGGCCAGCCAAGGACTAGCCAAGGGCCAACCAAGGGCCAGACAAAAAAACAAAAACAAAGAAAGAGTGCTGCAAAAAAAAAATACCAGCAAGTTTAAGAACACAAAACAGAAGTGCTCTGCACCACCAAGGGGAGCCGACCAACCAGCAGGTCACACCGGATCAGACCCTCAGCAATGTGGTCTGGTTGTTTTTTCTGCTCTGTTCTTTAGCTTCAAGCTAGAGATCAGCTTGGCTTTATTGACTTTATTTTTAAGGGAGAAAGTCCACCTCCAAACATCCTCTGTTCATCAGTTCATCAGAATTATGATCCCGCTAAAGTCGGGCATGCACTGTGTGACTTTTTGCCCTTTTCGGGCCGATTCTCCGGTAGTGCGAGAATTTTTCGAAAGGGGTAACAAGGGGCGATCAGCCTCTAACGAACACCTCCCAATCAGGAATGGTAAGGCTGGGAGAAAATCAAACATGTTTGA
>NW_015152157.1:64947-65656 GCF_000732505.1 Cyprinodon variegatus
GGCCTCAGCAGATGGCCGCTCACACTGAGCCTGGTTCTGCTGCTAAAATATGCGGCAGACCTCGAGCATACGGTCGGGAGGCAGCGCTGGAAATCCCCGCTGAAAGCTCTCTGCTGCGGCCAGCCTGTGGGGGATTTCCTGCTCACGTTCATAATTTCTAGTTAATTTGGGTATTTATAATCTGTTTCTCTATAGTTCATTAAAAAATGCTTTAGTGCAGCAATAAAGATCAGAGTTGCTCTCTGTTCCTTCTACATAACAATCCATTCTACCAGCTTTTTTCAACCTCTGGAGTGTAACTCCTTGATATTTATTTGTGTTTCAAATGCAGAATGTCTGCAGAAGGGATGGCAGCTCGCAGGTTGAGTCTGTCTCCTCCAAAAAACTCCTGGATCAGCTTTTCTGATTGGCTGAAGCTCCAACGTCCCGCTGCAAAAGTTTAATTTACTGAACTCCAGCTTCGAATGCTTGGAAGCGCCGTTGGACCTCTTGATGCCGTCCCCCCAAAGACACTTGCATGTAAATCAAAAGCTTTGATGCCAAAAACGTGCTGAACGCACCATAATGCTCCATTTAGACTAATGTAGGTTCAGAGCGCACGCAGAAGCAGCAAAAATGTGCGTGCTGCTTCATTTTTGATGGTTGTAAAAGTCTAGATCTTATGTGCGGCTGAAGCATCTTTGCTGCTCTGGCTGCGCGGTCGAAAAGT
>NW_015152157.1:66678-70733 GCF_000732505.1 Cyprinodon variegatus
TTGTTTCCATAGCGACCAGCAGAGAAGAAAAAGGCCTGAACTTTACAGAGATCCACCAAAATCAGAGGAATCTGAGCGTTTCTGATGATGGACTTACCTTCATACATGTCGTCTCCTTCTGACATGAGCTCATCATCGGAGCAAATATTTAACACATTCACCAGCATCTCAGTCACTGAAACACAGAGTTCAAACGTAAAGGATTAGCTTCTCAGCTGCAACTTTAAAACTACCACATGTTTATTAATAAATAGAGGCTTCATGTGGAATTTATTAAAACTGGAAAATACTGAATTTATGTCAATCTCCATTATAACAAGAAAAGGTGGTTTTGCTTGTTTTACATCCTTTCAATGAAACTTTATAAAACTCAAGATATTCTGCTGATTTCACATCCAAATTGAGATTTTTAACATTTTATTTTAAGCTGAACATACATTGAATTAGAAATGAGGGAATTAAATATAAATAAAATAAAAGCAATAACTGTAACTTTTCTTAGGCAGGCAGAACTGCAGCCTAGAAGTTACGCTGTAGCTACCAGATCGCTCGGGTCCTGCTTCCTGCCAGTGACGTTATGCTACATGATTGGCTGAACGTTGCCACATGATGTAAAACGTTGTGGTTGCCCAGACAACGATAACAACATCACGCAGCGTCAGTGAGCCGAATCAGGAGCATCTGTAATTTTAGCGCGTCGAAATACCGATGAAGTTTTACCTGAGTTTTACCTAACGTTAGCCCGTCCGCGGCGGCCAGGGCTAACGTTAGCCCGTCCGCGGCGGCCAGGGCTAACGTTAGCCCGTCCGCGGCGGCCAGGGCTAACGTAAGCCCGTTCGCGGCAGCCAGGGCTAATGTTAGCCCGTCTGCAGCGGCCAGGGCTATCGTAAGCCCGTCCGCGGCGGCAAGGGCTAACGTAAGCCCGTTCGCAGCAGCCAGGGCTAATGTTAGCCCGTCTGCAGCGGCTAGGGCTAACATTAGCCCGTCTGATGGAGATTTGATTGTTTTATTTGGCAAAATGTTCATTTAAATTGTGTTTATCTGACTGTGTTCATTGTTATTCCCCCACTAAATGAAATTGCAGCTCCAGACTGGCTTTGACTGTGGTGACGTCATCTGTACGCATCTGTTCCAATTTACCCAGGGTCATGCTGTGCGCCCGTTCTCCCAGAGAAACGGCCCTGGGCTCTATCTCAGTTGGAGCTACGCTGCCCCCTGCAGGAAATCCTCCCTATTGACTTTCACTGAGCTTTAAAAGCCATAACCTCGTCTGATAAGATTTTCTGTCGGATAAAAATCAGATTCGGTGTGTTCCGGCCTTAAGGAGGAGCCGCCATAACAGAGAACTGAACATAGAAGGAGATGTCTATGTCTCTGCTAGCCTGGGGAATCATCAGACGGTAAAATTAAAACGTCTCAATACAAACATCTCAATCATTTAGGTTTAAACATTTACAGTATAAGCTGTAAATCCACAACGACAAAGATCAACAGGCTTTTATTTTGAAAGGTGTGAAGCCGGCATCTGACAGGCCTCTCCTGTTCTTGACGTCTCGCTATTCATCGCTTCGTATCTCTGAACTTGGTTCAATGGAAACAGCAACAGATTTGTTTTTTCTTTCTCTCTCTAACAGCGAAAAATAAAAAAATCTTTAAAGTTTATGTTGCATTTTTTATTGCGCTTTCTTGGACTTCATATCCGAGCCAACGCTAAAGAACATTAATTTACCGTAATCTGCCATTATTCTACACATCAAACCGGTGGTGAAAACAAACTTGCCTTTTTCTCCAACAAAAGGCAAACTCCACGTGAAGACGTCCATGAAGTTGGGCAACCAGTAGGGGTGGGGGGAGCAGTTGAACTGTCGGATGTTCATCACATTGTTCTCGTACTTTAATACGGCAGCTAGGAGGAACCAAAAAGCAGAGGCGTCAAGGCCGCTGTTCTGTCAGGTGAGCATACCCACAGTCAATACCCATTTATCCCTTTAGGTTTGTACAAAAAACACACTATAAACTACCTCAACAGGTGTGTATCCCCTGGTCATGTACAAAAAAACTATTTAATTACCGACTTTTTGGTGTTTTTTGAAGCTTATGGTGATCTGACCTTAACCCTCTCAGGCTCAAATTAAGTTGTAGTTGCAGGAAAAATCTGCTATTTGGAGAAAATGATCATATGGGGTAGTAATATATACAATTCAGACTTTTTTTTGAGAGAGACCTTCACATGCAATGAATTCTGGGATGTTGCAGATTTGCAACAGTGGCCCGGAGTGGTAAATTAACACTGAAGACTGAATCTGATATGAACGTTAACTTTATTTGAATGTCACAAACAAAAAAGTAACAAAACAAAATTCGAAAAAAAAAATGTTCTCTCATAAAATTAGAGACAACTTTTTCTCCAGCGACAGAAGGCCGTTTCTGTTAAACGGTTGCTCAAAATATAGGCAAACTAGTTGAAAAAGCATGTAGCATCCATTGGTACCTGTTTGGGCACACGTTGCGAATCCACAACATTCAAATCGAAATGCCTCTAGTGAAAAACCCAGAGGAGATAAAATCTACTAATTGGCATGTGTCATATCTATAAACATCATGATTCATCTTATGTAGTATTGATTTCAAAATAATGGAAGTTGGTAGTGATACTAACATGAAACTGGTGCTTAGAAAATCTGTTTCAGTGACATCAAGGAATTAGCCTTGTTGAAAGTGAGTCAGCAGGGCGATATGATGAGCTGGAGAGAATCTGCTTGTTGCAAATGCACAACTAAGTCCTTCTGTTGTACTTCTGAGTAACAAAAGCTCTTAAAATATGGATGTGGAGTAATTAGCTAAGTAGCATTTAGCTGTTGCAAATCTGCAACATTTGCCTGGAGAAACTGTTTTTTTGTACATGACCAAGGGGATACAAGCCCGTCGAGGTAATTCAAAGTCTATGTTT
This sequence comes from Cyprinodon variegatus, assembly GCF_000732505.1. Classification (NCBI taxonomy): domain Eukaryota; kingdom Metazoa; phylum Chordata; class Actinopteri; order Cyprinodontiformes; family Cyprinodontidae; genus Cyprinodon; species Cyprinodon variegatus. The sequence continues at coordinate 69,629 of NW_015152157.1, forward strand.
CGTAGATAAACGCCAATCTGACGTCTTGCGCATGCGTATTAACTATATGTATGCTGATCTGACAGAACACCGGAAACAGAAACGTACGGATAATAATGACAAGAAAGAAAGTTAGAAACCTTTGTTGTTGTAGACATCCAAATAATTTGGAGCTGAAAAGATGGTGATTAACGATGGGAAGCCGGTGGTTTGGCTTTTTCTGTACATCCGGTACCTGGAAGTTAAAGACAATCACGACACTCTAAAAAGGCTTTTATCTCTTGAATGCAAACTCAGTAAATGTTCCTGCAGTTAAGAGTTAAAATGTCTGGAGTCTTTCAAGGGAACAAGTTGCTTCGAAGCTCATTTAGGAGTATAAATAATTATGAAAACTGTCTACTGTGTGCTGTTTTATCAGGTTAAAGCTTAGGGTACAGAGAGGGGCGGGGCTTTAATGGTGGGAACGCTTTGAAAGGTAGAGAGAAACACTCACCCTGCATCCTGTGCTTCATGGGCTCTTATTACTGACAGCAAGTTATTATTTACTAAAAAGTCACAGACTGCTGCATAACTGCAAAGGAAGGAAAGAGGAAAACATTGTTAAACCATCAAAAAGGTTTAAGTTGATTTCAAATTCAAATGCATGAAAGGAAACAACCTAAAACTGCTTCAGACTAATTCCTGACTGGTTTCAGGAAATGTTTTCATATTTACATCTAAAACGAAGCATAAACTCAAGCCTCACAAGTTTAACGTAAAGAACCAAGTTGCTCTAAATCAGAAAAAACGAAATTTAAATTCATGCAGGTGATATTTTGAACTAGATTTACTTTTTTTATATAATTGTTGTGAGGTCTTTTTGTATAAAGTAGGGCATCAATTCATAAGAATGTTCTTTTGAATTCTAGAAATCAGTTTTTTTCACTGGTAAGGAATCTGGTTGTTATTAAAAAGTGTAAAGATTAACCGTTTTATGAATTACAACAAAAAGACTAAAACCTTTTTAAGCTTTAGTCGACTAAAATGGACTGAAACTATTGTATAATAATGACTAAACGTGACTAAAACTGATAATAGATTTCATCCTGAAGACAAACTAATTTTAAAACTAAGATGGCTGTAAAAA
>NW_015152157.1:71598-72882 GCF_000732505.1 Cyprinodon variegatus
TGAAAGGTTTCCAGATGGATATGCGGAGCAAATCCATCTGGCGGAGTCAGGTTAGGGAGCCACTGGTTTGACCAAATACCTGAAAAAATACGAGCATCCTCGGACAGAGTTGTGGTTGAAGTGCTCAGACGTCTTTTCGCTGCCGTAGTCCTCGCCAGGGTCGGCCCAGATCAGGTCACACATTGGCCCAAATGCAGGCGGCTCTTTAAACCTGTCTAACTGTTGAGCACAGCACACAGTCAGATAAATGGCTGTGATTTCTGCTACGGGCGTACAAAAAGGCGCCGGACGACCGACCTTTCTTATGTCGTCTAAGCAGTTGATTTCTGGGGAGAGCCCCCCATGAACGCACAGGAACTGTTGGTTTAGCAGGGCAGCGAGCGGCAGGCAGTCAAAGGCTTCCATACAGGCGTCGTAAACCCGCTCAGAGTATTTGATTTTACCTGCATTGAAAACACAGAAACAGACTGGTTGAAGACCTGACCGGGTACGCAGCAATACCACAGGCCCAGTTAGACCAGGGCGAAGGTCACTGTTCATAAAGCAGGAGGCGACGCATCCGTACACTGTTCATCATCAATACTACAGGATATACACACACATACACATATATACATATATACACACATATACATACATATATGTATATATATATATATATATACACACAAAGAAACATACACATAAACGTACATAAAAACATATATACCTACAAACATATACACACATATATACATATCCATATATACGCACATACTCATATTAGGGGTGTGCAAAATAATCGTCATGACGATGCATCACGATTCAAATTTTTGTGATCTACTGCATCGATTCTTGACGCCAAGTATCGATTCTTAATTTAAAAAAATGAACAAATAAAACACATGAATGGTTGGCGAACATCAGCCAAATCAAGTGGAATACAACTACCAGTCCAGTAGATGTCGCTGCAGATGTGTTGATGCCCGCTGCTTTGTGTCACAAGCATTTCCGGCCGTGGGATACTATGACGAGTCATTCGTAAACAAAACATGGAGGACACTGAGAAAATTCGCCCCGGCTCCATCACATTTCAAGTCAGATGCTTGGATGCATTTTGGCTTTAAAAACAAAGAAGGTAAAAATTAAATTGATATGACGCACGTAATTTACAAAAGGACCACTGAGGCCATGTAAACGGCTCTGATTATCCTTATTTTGTTATTTTAAGTTTGATGAATCCTAAGATCTTTTTGTCAGTGTGTCCACGCCAGTAATAGTAATATTTCTGTCCAGTATTTGTTT
>NW_015152157.1:75610-76987 GCF_000732505.1 Cyprinodon variegatus
AACCCGCGCCCTATAGTACGGTGCGCCTTATGGTCGTGAATTTACAATCTTGGTATAGTTCCTGCTCTAAGTGGGTCGCTCTATCAGCTAAAGGCGCGCTTTAGTCTCAATACTCCAGTTAACGATTAATCGATTAGTAAATTATTTAGATTATTACTATTATTAGATTGTCTCAGCTCTACTTTACGCTGATCTTCTCTCTCTCTGGCCTGCCTGAGTTTCTGCTTTGAAACATCCTGATTAAAGCTGTGTTCTCAGACGCCTTGCTGCGTGCCACACTTCTTCACCCAGACGGTCTAAAACCCTGCCGACAGGCTACCATGAAGTGGTGCAAAGTGTGCGGGAGAGCGTTGGATTGCTCGGCCTGGATATGGAGGAAAGTGGTGCACTTACATTCCTGTTTGAAGGTGAAGTACTCTGTGAGGTGCCGACACTCGTGGTTCCCACGCAGGAGGAAGAGTGTGGAGGGGTGGTTGATCTTAAGCGACCAGAGGTAGAGAACGCACTGAGGAGAGAATGGTGGGAAAGTGTGAGGGAGGTTTTTATTCTGCATGAGGCTCCAGATCGTAGGAAGGCAGCAGGAGATGCAGGGAGGCTCCGAATTCAGAGACAAACACTCAAACCTGCAGCCACTTTGCCTTGAACCCCCGAAAACAAAAAGCCTCAAAAGAAATGAATCTTTTATTTCATCCTGCATCCAGCTTTACATTTGATTCTCACTGGTTAAAAAAAAAAAAACAATTTTAGGGAAGCAGCGTCATAAAGACAGCAGCTTATATTCTTTCACAGCATGAAGCCATGAAACAATCCCAGATTATCCTGAGTCCTTCATTCTTCTCGTTTCTGTTTGCATAAAAGCAGCTTCTAATGGTCTAAATCAGCGGTAACCAATTAATCCTCTCCCTTTAAATATTTAATTCTCTGTGAAAAAGAACAACTCATTCTTTAATAAGGTCATCCTAAAACGGACCTGCAATGTTTGTTTTTTAAACCTAATGTGTGTAATGGACCTAGTGAATGATATATATATTTTTTATGCATAAAACTACTAGAAAAATCAGACTAAATTTGGATATCAAACAGCATGATTGGCTGTAAGGAGAGCGGAGGACATCGAGTTCACTGAATAAAACCTGCTGCTGACCAGGTTAGCTCTGAGGAGAAGGTTACCATGGCAACAGAAACAGAGGTTGAGGAAACTCTGTTTTCGAAACGGCCTCCTTGGCTGATGATAATCCTAATATGAATAAACTATTATTTAAACTTTTTATTATTTTCCTGTAGTCAAATTTAACAAAAACAAAAATAAGATTATTGTGATCAATCAATCACTGAAATAAAGGTAAACTAATTTACAGGATAATCATACAGAACATG
>NW_015152157.1:77764-78991 GCF_000732505.1 Cyprinodon variegatus
GTTTCAGCATCCAGACTTTAAATAACCTCTAATTTCAGCTCCAACCATGAGGAGGATGAACTTAAACTGAGATCTGCTTTTCTTTCTCCGGCTCATTTCATGTCAAAGCAATAATGTTTCCACCATTTTAGTCCAAATGAGGCAGCTTTCCAGTCTGCGTTGCTCAGTAGCTGCCACTTGTCACTCTCAGCCCACTCCTCTAGCAGCAACCGCAGCCTGCTGTTAGAGCCGCTGCAGCACGACGCCACGGAAACAGCCGTGGACTCACCTAATGCCAACATTTACATAAGAATGGGAGGGCTGATACAACCGTCTTGGTTTTTATCGTTCATATTTAGGGAAGAATAGGGGAGTGTTGTGATCAGAGCTCTGCTGTTCTTTCCTCATGTCTGAACCTGAAGTCAGACGAGGACAGGAATGGCGGAGTCCGAGCGACTCCAACCTGGATGTGGAAGCAGCTACTGCCTGCAGACGACCCCCCAGGAGTAAAGAGGGACTTCCTGAGGAGAAGATGGATCAAACCTACTCTGAATGTCAGACTTTGGTAAACGATTGGCCTAAAGGAGCAAAGCACTGCCTGAAGAGGCAATACCGACTCCTTGTTACCACGGTAACCGTGTCTTAGCATCCTGCCCACTAAATCATCTTCCTACTGTACATCCCATGCTAAACAGCTCAGCCTTTACAGCGAGGGAACATGTGTTTTCTTCTTTATGCTGTTTTTAATCAAACGCCTGATTATTAAATCAGGTTTCAGTTTTTTTGTACATTTCATAAACGGAAACATTATAAACACAGATTTTCTTGTGATTAGTGGATTTTTTCAATTGTTTTTTGAGTAAATAAGAGAATCTGTGAAAAGAATAAGATATCTACATTTAAAATTAGAGAAAAAAAACCCAAGTGCAGTTAGGAGGACCAATTATTTAGACCAGAGGTAACCAATTAAAAATCACCCGGGTCCAAATAAATGAAATGATCAACCACTTAAGGTCCTCAGACGTTTTTAATTATAATCTGATACTTTAAACAGAATTAAACACTGAAATAAAATGAGGTTTTTATGCAGCCATGTTATACATTGACTTATTAAATAAAAATATATATAAAAAATGTAAAGTTTTTCCATTTTAAAATCTAAGTTGTGTTTTAAGTAGAGAACAACAATCGTTCAGTTTGGTTTATAGACAATTTCCTGATGTTCATTTTCTTTCTTTTTTCTGTCTT
>NW_015152157.1:82420-82652 GCF_000732505.1 Cyprinodon variegatus
GAAGGTCTGGTTTGGTTTGGTTTGTAATATATAATAACAACGCCACACCTTTATTTTCTGCACTTTGTTTTTTATTTTTCGCCAGCTGCACGCGGTTACTAAGCAGATAAGACGTCAAATTAAACAGCTATAAACGGCTAACATTTGCTTTTCATGACCTCATGCATTCTTTAGTGTTTAATTGCCTTTTTTTTATCTATGCTTCTTTTTCTATGTCTGCTTCTGTCTCCTT
>NW_015152157.1:83926-86428 GCF_000732505.1 Cyprinodon variegatus
ATAAAAAACTGAACAATCCTGGGAGAAATGAATGGATCCTGATCCATTGGTCGGAGCCCAAACTTTAGAGAGATATATTCACTGGTTTTTTAACCAGAGTAGACCAGAGACAGAGTGGATCCTTTTTTCTTATTGTGTTTAACATCTTTTCATCTCCTCATGAATGAAACCCTTGAACATAAAGAGGCGGGGATCTAGTTTTTGCAATGACATCATATTTCAAATCAAGCAGATCCACATTCTGATCCGTTGATTGGCCGAGCAGAGCGTTCCTCTACAGACCATTAAATAACAACAGGAAGTTTATCACATAAACCAGGAGAGCTAAGAGGAGCTGGAGCCGCTAGCATAGGGCGTTTGGAGACGCCTGTGGGACCGTTTCAAAGTTCACATCCTAATTAGGGAACGAAAATTAATGATTAACAAACAAATATTTTGCAAATCAATTAATCTGTCGACCATTTTTTCGATTCACCATTTAATAATTAGATAGTCAAAGTTTCTTTAAAGAAGACTTTTTAAGATATTAAAGGAAAAGTTAGATCATATTCAGAATTTAAACTTCTGAAAGTTCTTGAAATATGAAATGATTCCATCCTGTTCAATAAATGATGATTTTTTTATTTAGTAACTTAACTTTCTGTTTTGATATATCGTATAAATTAGTGAAATAATTTTATTTTTTTTATTTTTTATTTAAATCAGTCAGTATTTAACACAGCAGGATTTAAATAAAATGATGTACCATTTTTATTCAACTTTTTTTTATTTTTTTTATAAACGTAGCCCTTCATGATGTGGAAGGATACCAGAAAACTAGATACCAAAAAACAGGTTCTTAAGATAATGGCAGCTTAGCAATTAATTCTAAGTTGATTGATAAAATCAATTAACTTTAGATTTAGAGGTGTCCTGATTTTTCATTTCTGATTCCATACAGATATGGCTGCTTTAGGTGCCGGTCACACCTTGACGATTTAGACCAGCGTCTGCCTGATGTACGAAAAATCTGAATAAAACGCTGGCATATGTTGGATAAGTTATGGGTACATTTGTATATGTTGTGAGTACACTGGCACACGCCGACGTATGCTGTATGTGGAGGTGTGCCGGTCGTGGGCCGTCAGTTCCAGGTCAGTTATCTGATGGTTGACATCCGTTCAGTGTCAGTTCCTCATCAGTCGAGGCGTCTAGCTGATCCTAAACCTCTGAGTAACTTCTGCGTAACTTATCCAGAACTTCTCTCCAACATATCTTCGTATCTGTGGTGTTCCAGACGAGCGCTGAACGTGTTTCTAACTTCCAGCTACTGTATAATGGCGTATTGGCAGCGTTTTGGTATAAAGGGGGTTCACAGGAGGAAACCATCAGTTCTCCTCCAGACTTCATCCCCATCGTAGGGTGAGCCAGAAGGTGAGTGATGCATCCTCCCTGCGTTCACGCCCACCACAAACACACTTCCTAGCAGACATGATGCTCAATCTGCTGCCACCAAAACCTTCTTTCTTTATTTTTATTTTTTTGGCGGGCGGTAAACAGCAGCTAGGTTAATATTGCAATCAAATTAATCTTTTTCTGCAGGCAAGGCGCCTCCAGGCGCATCGCTGCCCCCCTCAGGACACTGGCTTGTGCATCATTTCATGGACATCACGCTGCCGTGCGTTATGCAGAAGTTAGGTTGTCGTTGGACAGAAGTTCTGGACTCATTATGAATACTCTATGTATACGCCCAAAATAAAAAATAATACATAGAAAGTTCAGTGTATGCTCGCATTTTAGGAGATTCTGGGATGTCAGGCAGATGCTGGATAGTTCAGCAAGATGTGACTGGCCATTTAAGAACCGACCGACACCAATATTGACCCGATATGATATGAGAACAAACCATACATAATTATATCACCTAATTTGTACCGTAGAATGCTTAAAAAGACTTGATCAAGTTAATTTACTGAAACAGAGAACAAAAGTCAACAACAAAAACTAAGAAAAACTGATTCCACTAATTTAAACCCACAGAGTTACAGGAACTCCTCGTTGAACCCCGCAGCCCTGAGCGCTACACACCACATCAGAGGTAACATGTTTTGAGCGTCAGCTGGTTCACATGCAGATTCTACAAAGGTCAATGTCAGGAGGAGCTTTGGCACGTTTCAACGCCGTAGACGCCAGAAGTTGAAAATCAGAACTTTTGTAGCTAGACGATCGTTTCAACCAATCAGAGAAGCTGATGAAGGATCTGTCAGGGAGACGGAAACGCCATCCAGGCAGTGATTTCTGCAGAACTCTCAGTATAAACACTGGACTGGACTCCCAACACTGAGGCTCTGGATCAGGAAGGTCAGAGCAGACTATTCCTGCTGAGGAGACTGAGGTCTTTAGGAGCGCTCCTGAAGACCTTCTATGACTGCTGTAGCATCAGCCATCTTCTATAGAGCTGTCTGTCGGAGCAGTGGCTTATCTGGAGCTGAGAGGAAGCGGCTGGATCAGCTGATCAGGAAG
>NW_015152157.1:86738-90212 GCF_000732505.1 Cyprinodon variegatus
GTTTTGGTATAAAGGGGGTTCACAGGAGGAAACCGTCAGTTCTCCTCCAGACTTCATCCCCATCATAGGGTGAGCCAGAAGGTGAGTGATGGATCCTCCCTGCGTTCACGCAAAACCACCAACACACTTCCTAGCAGACATGATGCTCAATCAGCTGCCACCAAAAACCTTCTTTCTTTCTTTTTATTTTTTTGGCAGGCGGTAAACAGCAGCAGGTTCATATTGCAATCGAATTAATCTTTTTCTGCAGGCCAGGCGCCTCCAGGCGCGTCGCTGCCCCCCTCAGGACACTGGCTTGTGCATCATTTCATGGGCATTACGCTGCTGTGTGTTATGCATAAGTTAGACTGTCGTTGGTCATAAGTTCTGGACTCATTATGAATACTCTATGTATACGCCCAAAATTGAAAAAAAAATACATAGAAAGTTCAGTGTATGCCAGTTCAGTGGATGTCAGGCAGACGCTGGATAATTCGGCAAGATGTGACTGGCCCTTTAAGAACCCGATATGATATGAGGACAAACCATACATAATTATATCACCTAATTTGTACCGTAGAATGCTAAAAAAGACTTGATCAAGTTATTTTACTGAAACAGAGAACAAAAGTCAACAACAAAAAATAAGAGAAAAACTGATTCAAGTAATGTGACCCCACAGAGTTACAGGAACTCCTCGTTGAACCCCGCAGCCCTGAGCGCTACACACCACATCAGAGGTAACATGTTTTGAGCGTCAGCTGGTTCACATGCAGATTCTACAAAGGTCAATGTCAGGAGGAGCTTTGGCACGTTTCAACGCCGTAGACGCCAGAAGTTGAAAATCAGAACTTTTGTAGCTAGACGATCGTTTCAACCAATCAGAGAAGCTGATGAAGGATCTGTCAGGGAGACGGAAACGCCATCCAGGCAGTGATTTCTGCAGAACTCTCAGTATAAACACTGGACTGGACTCCCAACACTGAGGCTCTGGATCAGGAAGGTCAGAGCAGACTATTCCTGCTGAGGAGACTGAGGTCTTTAGGAGCGCTCCTGAAGACCTTCTATGACTGCTGTAGCATCAGCCATCTTCTATAGAGCTGTCTGTCGGAGCAGTGGCTTATCTGGAGCTGAGAGGAAGCGGCTGGATCAGCTGATCAGGAAGATCAGCTGTGATTGGATGCCCTCTGGACTCAGTGCAGGAGGTGAGAAACAGACGGATCCTAAATAAATGAACATCTCTGTTGGATAATGTCTCCCCCCCCATGCATGAAGCTGGTGCTGAACTGGAGAGCTCCTTCAGTGGCAGCCTGCTGCACCTTAAATGCACCAGGGAGCGTTATCACAGATCCTTCCTCCCAGCAGCTGGAAGACTTTATAACAGAGGTCATGGATTAGCGGACCAGATGCGGACCCAACCCGATTTAAAACATTTATTAATTACTGCAAGTTGTCTGACGACAGTGTCTTCACGTCACTTGCTCCTCTTCTCCTGTTAATACGGTAAAGCCCTGGGGAGCGTCCGGCTCCAGGCTGCACGTGATCGAAATTAACCAATGAGCTGTCAGTCTGGGTTGCTGCTGCTGCTACTTTGTCTCCATTCAAACCCGAGTGTAAAGCCCTCTGCTCTCATTAAGACAGAAAAAAAACAATAACAAACACTCAGTTCAGGTGTTTCATAAAAAAAAGTGAGTCAGGAAATTGTCTATATACCAAACTGAACGATTGTTGTTCTCTACTTCAAAAATAATTTTGATTTTAAAATGTAAAAACTTTCTATCTTTTATACTTTTTATTTAAAAAGTCAATATAAAACATGGATGCGTAAAAACCTTGTTTTATTTCAGTGTTAAATTCTGTTTAAAGTAACAGATTATAATAAAAATGTTTCCGGACCTTTACTGGTTGATGATTTTCTTTATTCGTACCCCGATGATTTTTAATTGGTTAGCCCCGGTATAGAACATTTTTAAATGTAAATGATTAAAGAAGAACCAAAACAGGCCAACTGGTGATTAGATTCATGCACATTCACCTCACCGACGGTTAAAGTGTTTGATTACGCCTGCAGACCTCCTCACTGTGGGTCGGTTGCAGCAACAGCTTACCTCGATGCTGAAGTAGCCTCGATCCACGTAGTCACCGAGGAAGAGGTACCGCGTGTTACTGGGTGATCCGCCCACTTCAAACAGCTTCATGAGGTCGAAAAACTGTCCGTGAACGTCACCGCATACTGCCAAGACATAAACACGCAGAACTTCATCATTCAGTTACTAATACCTGCTGGAAGATAACTGCAATGAGACCTTTTAGATGGAAACATGATCATTACACTTCTTTGGAAGACATAAAGAACACAATTAACAGCTATAAACATAATAAATAACTGGTTTACAGATTTTACTGTATGTGTTTATGTTATATGATGGAGCATTAGCAGGTTAGAGATTTTTTAGTCATAAAATTACAATAATAAATTTGTAAAATTATGAGAATAAAAGCATAATATCTCATGACTTTATTGTGATAATGTTTTGACTTATTCTCTTATTAAAAAAAAAAATAAAAATCTACATTCTTGCCCTAATACTCAGCGCTATGACCGTAATATTCAGGGCAGGAATTATCCTTGGTTTTAAATGTTCACTTCAAAATCTGAAACTTCATCTCCTTTAATTTCTCAATTTTTCACAGATTCTGCCCCTAAACTAGGAATCAAAAGAGACGATGATGCTTACAGCAAATGTTTGGTGTGCCTTTGGCCAATATTAGCAGGAAATGAGTCTACAGTCATCTCCGTTTTAGGCTCTCCACCCGTGTTTTAAATGGATTAGCCTGTAATTAGGTTACAAAACTGGAGAAATCTTGTATTTAGAGCAGGTTTGTTCTGAGGATGAGGTTCTGTCTCAGTGAGGTTATCCAGGAAAAAAAGGTTCAATAACAAAAGATAGATAGAAGTTGATGGACGAGGCTGTAGATGAAATAAATGTGTTTTAAAGAGCAGGGCAGTAATTTGTGTGGAAACATCAGCCCTATAAGGGATCTCTGTGTGGGAGGGATTTAACAACATCTCTGCTGCTCCACATTAAATGAACATATATTCTGGCTCAGTATGGAGCTTCCAGCATTTCACAGGCAGCCATGAACAAAGACGACCCACTTCTGTCTAATAAACAAGAAATAACTGCAGTTTGACGACAGCCTGCAACACAAACACCATCGCTGCACGGCTGAGGCGGCGCCGCTGCACAAGCTGAGGAGATCATTTAGGTTTTGATTAAGTGCAAGAATATCTAAGGCATTTAAGATGTCAGAGAGATATTCTATTCTATAATCAAGTTAGTGGGTTAAAGGATTAATGTGTATTTTCCTTATTCTTAAATACATTTAACATGTTCATCCATTAGATCGTACATTAAGTGTTGTTTCAGTAGACCGATCCCGGGTCTAGCTGGTACAGAGACAAAAATAAAGATTCAGAAATAAGGGATTCGG
>NW_015152157.1:92125-93276 GCF_000732505.1 Cyprinodon variegatus
TTCGGAAATAAGGGATTCGGAAATAAGGGATTCGGAAATAAGGGTTTCGGAAATAAAGGATTCGGGAATAAGGGTTTCGGAAATAAGGGTTTCGGAAATAAGGGCTTCGGAAAAAAAGGGATTCGGAAAAAAAGGGATTCGGAAAAAAAGGGATTTGGAAAAAAAGGGATTTGAGAATAAGGGATTCAGTCTACACACAACAGAAATGCTTGTACCATCCACAGAAAATACAATTTTCATTATTTGTGATTATTATATTATTATTATATAAATCTATGAAAAGTGGAGGCTCCTGTCCTGAACTTTGAGAAACTCTTCAAGTGACGTCCAAACATCTCCCAGCTTTACAGTCTGCCTCTCAAAACTACGATAACAAGAATCTTGTTGGAGCTCGTCTGTCTGGCTGTGTTTCCTGGACTGCTATAGAAATACACTGAATAGAACTGAATAAAGCTGCTCTGCAATAATAAAAATGGCTCTAAAAGCTGTAACAGCCTGGAGCCGTCGCTTCAGATTTCAACTCTATCATAAACAATCGGCAAAATCACAACTACATCCTGTCTCTGATTGGTTAACAGAAAAGTTCAGATTGTTTTTTTTATTCTAGTTAAATTTTCCTCGACTTTTCAGTGAAAAACCACGCCAGTAGAAACCTTTCAGATTATAGAAAACTTTAAAAGATAAGATAGGAATGTTCTATGGTTTCCCATTTAAACTCTCATCTGTTTCTCTTTCTCCCAATAGGCCCGCCTCCTCATCCTTTTAAAGATGGGACTTGTCACTGATTGGACAGTCAAACTTCCTCCATACAAGTGTGGTGACAGCCATTTTTAAACACGGAGCTTCCTCGGGTTTCAGCTCCTCCCAAACATGACGACTGGGTTCTGCTTAATGATCCTGATGAGGAGCTCTTTGACAGACTGTGTTCACTTTTAAATGTCAAGGTCAGCTTCAGAGCGGCAGAGCTGGAGCTCACAGGGAGTCAGTGTCGCGTTTCTAACTGTGGAAAACAAGGATTGAATATTTGGCTGTTGATTTATCACAGGACTTTAATATCTTTTTTTCTTTGACTTTCAACAAACTTTTACAATCAGCTTAATCCCAGATCAAAGAGGTTTCTAGAATTTCCTTCTTTCATCTGAGGAATATTG
>NW_015152157.1:96594-97958 GCF_000732505.1 Cyprinodon variegatus
TCAATGATTGGCGGGGTGGAACGTGTGTTTTGTACGCGTTGAGGATGGCTGCAGGTGCAGCTAGACTCTTCTCTAAATACACTTTAAACTAGGATTATCTCTTTAGTTATGTACGAAAAAACTATTTAATTGAGACTTTTTGGGCTTTTTTTTAAGGGCCTGACGCAGTATGCTGAGCTGACAGAACTCTGTCCATCACATTCACTAAAACAAGCCTTTTTATTAGAGAAGTGATCAGATGATCCTGGATCAAACTGACCTTCGTTTAGGAATTTAGCAGGAAAATTTGTTTTATTTCCCCTAAAGTCACTGAAGAGAAATATCTGGTAGAGAGAGTAAAGCAACAGATAAACCCTAAAGCAGATATGTAAAACCCAAACAGCCAGACACCCCACACCTGACTTCAACCCCACGCTAAGCTGCCTCTGTCCACCTACGCAATCCTTTTACCGCCATCACAAAGGTCACCGCTTAGGAAGCGGAGCGCGGAGAGTTTGATGATCAAACGGCGGTAAAGAGCACAGGTAAAGGTGGACGGCCTGACAGACGCCTTCCAACGCTCGGCCGCAGCTTTCACAGCTGAAATAAAGATGGCCAATCCCTACTTCTCACATACTTATAAGGTCTGGATCTGATTACGCTCCACAGGAACCAATATGAAGTATTTTAAAGTTCTGAAACAGCAATCGCTCTGTGCTTCAGCGACCAAAGCAGCTTTGCTTGCAGATCAACCTGCTCTCGCTCAGAGTGATCCAGGCTCTCTCACTCCCACCCCTGAAACAGGTAAAAGGATTACAGTTAGCGAGGCTAATAACAAGCCAGGCAGCAAATGCATTATGCCACCAATTGGCCTAAAGCTGGGATGGATGCAGCTCGGCCTTACAGAGGGAGCAGAGCCGCGACCTGCAGGAATCTGACCTCTGGATGCCAAGTTTACTCGGGTCTGAACTGTGATAGAAAGACATTCCCGCTCTGAGCGATCATTTATTAAAAGCAGAGAGGATGGCAGCCTGCGTGCAGGACGGAGCTGCTGCTGATGCAGAGCTGGTTTATTTATTAAAACTAAATGAAAGTTTATGATCTAAGCCGTCCTTAGTGCCTCCTAGTGTTAGCCACTGGCTAGCACTGCTAACCCAACAGCCGTCTGTGTTTGTTCCACTGATCTCTATTCATTGGATTACTGATTGCCCGAAAACAGTGAAGCCACTGTCCGCCATGCTGGTACTCCCCACCCCCACAGAGACGCGCAGTAAAAATGTCTGTGTAGCATTTGGCTGCAAATACCAGCAGTTTGCCTGCAGGGAGAAGATGAACACGGGTCATTTCACTGTCACTGTCAGCATATATATAATTATACGTATAGT
>NW_015152157.1:100803-103392 GCF_000732505.1 Cyprinodon variegatus
ATACGTTGGGTCAGGAAAACGATACTGAATCAAATCGCCATGCCAGTGGGGTGTGGGGGCATGGGCTCAGAGACTGCATGAATGATTGAAGACTAAATTTGACGGCCAGAAGATGGCAGACGTGCATCTTTATCTGGTGTGAATGAAGGTCGTGTTCGGTGAGGAAAAGCACTATTTTTAACTCGCATTCATGGTCAGTTATTGACGCTGGTAAATCCGCTGCTGCCGTAGCTCCCGTTAAATGCGTAGTGTGCGCGGCCGCATGAACAGCACCCGCCCTGTTCTTCTTCTGATTGGCTAATGCTGTTAGTTTGAGAGCGCTCCTTTGTTACCATTGGCTGACAAACGCAAGACATATTTCAATTGTCTTTTGAAAATTTATTTACCGTTAATTTCTTTCCGAGTGATTTTTTTTTCGCTACGAGCTGGAAATCCGGCCTGGGTCCGGAATACTTTAATCCCCGAGTTAGACACTGTCGTCGGACAACATAATTTATAAATGTTTTAAATCAGGTTGGGTCCAGATTAGCCAGCAGGTGGGTCCGGATCCGGATCCGGATCGCAGTCCGCCAATCCGTGACCTCTGGTCTAGTGGATGAAAAAGTTTTGGACTCGAAATTTCCCACAATGTACCTTGATAGGTAGTGATCCACGGTCACTAGATGAGCAGATATATCCCAGAATGCTTTGCGAGGAGAGCTCTCCTTTGGATTTGTCACAGCGGGCCGATGTCGCCATAGGCTGTTGCAACCCGACAGACATGACTAAAAACAAAGATGGCGCACGCACCGCGCGGTGGAGAGGAGTTACGTTACCAACAGAGCAAAAAGCAGTGATCATCTGTCTGAACGGTCAGTTAACTGAGTTCACTATAAAGTTCACTATATAGTCCCCGCTCTATATAGTGATGGAGAGATTTAGGGGTTAGGGAGGACATTCAGCAACGGCCATGGTTTTAAAAAAACAGAAGAAAAAGAAGAAGACTACGGCATTATGGCTACAATCGATTCAACGTCTTCCCAGTGGCTATAATCCCACTATTTTGAATGTGTCACCAAAATGGAGAAGAATATCCCAGTAAGATGCACTTTGTGTCCTAGTGGGCAGGCATGAGAACTGTCTATGGCTAAAAATAGCACCAGTAGAAACACCTGGCGNTTAGAGAACAAACAGCATGAAGACCAAGGAACCCAGCAGACAGGTGAGGGAGAAGTATGTGGAGAAGATTAAAACCGTGTTTGATCCTGAAACATTATTCTATCCAACGGATGATTGTTAAATTATTATCTAAAATAAAAATGAAACGATAACTGCAAACATGAGAAGACGGACCATTAAACATCTAAAACAGGAGCTGTGGTCTGATGACACCAGAGCTGGGCTGCACTATGTGCACAGCTCCCTGAACACAGTCTCCCCACTATGAAACACGGGGGTGGCCGCATCAACCCGAAAAACCCGCTTGGGCCGCAGCTTCACCTTCCAGCAGGACCCAAAACAACCAATCAGTGGTTTAGAGAAGGGGGCGTGGCCTCTCGGCTGCTTTAGTGCAGCCATATTTGCTCCTACAGCGTATTGGTTGATACAGAGAGAGCAAAGAGCGAAGCTTAACAGAAAGAATGACTTAACTCCAGCACCAGAAAAAGCTTTGACCACCCCCCAGCATGATGCAGCCTCTACCTGTGATGGGCGCCTCCACCTCCAGCATGCACTTCTCCTGGCGGAGGATGTTGGCCCCGTCGTTGATGATCTTCAGAGCGGCGTCCTCCTCCACCCTGCCCTCTTTGACCAGGTGGGTGCGGAGCAGCTCAGCGTTGGGCTTCCCGTCTTCAAATAGCTCTTTCATCGTTAGCTTGTGCTGCGGGGGGTACGGCACAGCTGTTGGGGGGAGAAAAAGGATTTTATTATTTCAGGTCGTAATAAAGCTGCAGAAGTTTTCAGTGAACATTAAAGCGGTGGATGTTAGTAAAGTTAGAGCCGGTGTTCTGTCAGCTCAGCATAACCCATCAGTCCAGCATACCCATATTACTGTCTCTGCTCTCCTTCCAGCCCATCATGCTGTTTTATTTCCTGATTCGTTCAGTTTTTTGTTGTAGTTTTGTGCGTAAAACAACAAAACAAAACACTAGGTCCACTACACACATTAGCTTTTAAAACAAAACATTGCATGTCCATTTGACAAGCATCCTATTAAAGAATGATCGACATTTTAACAAGAATGTCTCGAGGATTTTAACTTATGTAATTTCTAACATTTTCATTTTTATATGTGAAGCAATGCACTCCCTGGAAAACCTGATATAAGAAAAGAAAATACCAAGCAAAACTGTACAGAAATTTGATCATAGATTGAACTATTCCTATAATCCCAAGACTGAACAAAATTATTATTACTTTTTTAAGACCAACTACAACCTTGCTAGAAGTAGGCATCTAGTTCACATTTGATTAACTTTAATTATATCAATTCTATTCAGTTTATTTCTATAGCTCCAATTCACATCATGTCATCTCAGGTCACTTTCCAGTTCACCAGATCATCCAGTCAGATTGATTCAAAGTTTTCTATCTAAGGAAAACCAGCTGATT
>NW_015152158.1:0-10782 GCF_000732505.1 Cyprinodon variegatus
CTAATTTTAATGTCATGACAATAAATGGCAAAAACTCAGGTTAAACAGCTTTTGGGCCATTGGATGTGTCGTGGGAAAAAAGTATTCAACTATTCATCCTAGTTAAATAAACGGAGATCGATGGATTTCACTCAGTCGGCACATTTATTCAGATCTTTGCAAAGAGAGAACAGTCATCATGGCACTGCATTCTGCTCTGTTCTGATCTGGCCAGGGTTCGTTCCTCCCTAGTTACAGCAGTCAGAGTCATAACAAATTACACACACTTTGGTTAACAGTAACATGTTATGAATAAACCTTGAGAAAGAATCTAGTTTGTTATGGGAAAAAGCTATGTCTGGTCTACAAACAACAGCCTGGAGAGAAATGTGTGGCCTTGAGAGAGAAACAGACTGAGTGAAAACTTTTATAGTGAGTAAATAGGATAAATTAATATATAATAGAGGAAAGATAAAAAATTTTCCAACAACAACAAGTAACTAGGGGCTCTCATGGCACCTGATTATAACCAGAAACTGAATGACTGTACTGTTTATAATTTTCAGTTGGCCAACAGTTCTAGAACACCTTTTACTGTATTGGTTAAAGGCAATATTCAAATTTTCGAAGATACGGAATTGAGATTTTTCCATTTTGTAAGTTAGAATCACCTACATAAAAAAAAAACTAAACAAAAAAAAAAACTCTTCAAATATATCAGTCTGTGTGTAGTGAATAAATGAATCTTAAACATAAATTTAATCTGGAAGACTGTTATCAGCTTCACCTGAACCACCTGCCATGTCCCTCATTCAACTTGGGGTGTCGCACCTTCTCCCAAGCCAATCATTTTGCAAGATTTCCTTCATTTAGCTCCTGGTTCAGCTTCTCTCTCCCTCATGCAAGCAAACATCCAGCCACCTCCACCCAATCTCCTCCATCATTCTCAGTCCCACTCATCCTCTGGGTTATTCCATTTTCAGGCAGGGGGAGACTAATCTTTTTCTAGTTTACTTATCCAAGCGTATCACAGCATCAAGGTCTTCCGCTGGGCCCCACGTGCCAAATAACTTATATTGTTTATGTCTTCCATCTGCTTCTTTCTCCTTGAACCCCATTCGGCCTCAGCAGATGGCCGCTAACACTGAGCCTGTTTCTGCTGGAGGTTTCTTTGGATTTTTCCTCTCTACTGTCGCTACATGCATGCTCAATGCCAGGGATTGCAGAATCAGTGAGAACTTGCAATCAGCTGGTTTTCCTTAGACAGAAAAATTATGAAGAATATGTTTATTACCTGTATAAATACATATTAATATTTTCTTAATGTAACTTTTCTCTGTGTGAGTCTCTCCAGGTTGCAATACAAAATAGAACTTTTATATTTGAATGGAATTACTGAAATAAATCAATTTCTTTAGGATATTCTAATGATATTAAAAGCAACTGCATACTTGTATGACACATTTTTTAGATTTTAAGATATTATGAAACCCTCATATTTTTTACTTGAGTTTAATAGAAAATCTTTGTGAATTCTAGGAAAATAGACTATGATTCTTTCTAACACAGGGGGCTTGTAGATCATTACAAAATCACCCCCCGGCATTACTGTGTTCTTACAAATTAAGGTATGTTCTCATTTTTCTAACACTTGTTTCTTTTTTGTGTGTTTTTGAGTTTTTTGAAAAAGAAATTAGACCTACCAGATACAGAATGGACCCTCCTTTGACACAGACTTAACTTAAAAAGAAAAATTCCAAACAACACCTGATACACAATAATGCTAGTGGGGTAAAAGATTAACCAAATCCAGTAAAGAGAAATGACAAAAACGGGAAAAAAAAAAAAAAAAAAATATATATATATATATATATATATATATATATATATCTGTTTCTGACCATCAAAGATTTTTTTTTCATTTCGCTATGAAACTGAATCTAAGATATTAACACAAAGGAAATATCGCTTTATGGTCTAAAAGTGAGAAAAGGGATGTCCATAATTTACCAGTTCATTAGAGACCAGTGGCCTAACACTATGATTGAGGTAAAGGAAGTATTCTGGGGTTAAAGGTCTTGCTCAAAAATGCAGAATCAGTCTCAGTTTCAAACCTGTGATCTTTTGGCCTTTAAAGACACAAATGCAGTATGTAAACTATGTAAGTAAACTATGTAAAATAAGTCCATGCACAGGTGTTTGTAGTTTGCTCAGCTGTACAATGTAGCAAAAACTAAAGGCAATTTTCAGAAGGGTCAAATGTTAAACTTCAACTTCTAATTTTAATTTCAAGAAAAAGAACAAAGACAAACTATAATTTGTTGATTTAAAAAAAAGGACATGAAAAGATCTTTCTTTCAGGTGTTCACTTAAAGCAGCTGACAGGGTGGATCAACATGATACTTATTAGCAGTTTTCCTCAAGTTTTGTAATTTACATTAATTTCCTTAGCAAAACTAAAGTTGTTTTCTGATATTTATTTGTCAATCAGATAAGTAGTGCTTTAAATTGGTTAAACCTTGCCCTACACGGAACACCCTGCAGTCTTGATTTTGGTTGATATTCTCTAGGTTATATCTGCAAAAGACCCTGCAGTTATAAATTCATTGCATAAAATCATAAACATATTCAAAATCCACTCATTTAAAACTTCTTGAGATTAATGATCATGCAGTTTTAAAGCATTGTAAGCTTTATATGTGATGAGACAGCTTCCTCTAGTGGTAGACTGTATAAATGTGTGGTATTCTCATAAAGGGATTATGGGACAGAATTTAACCCTTTAATAACCTTAAATTTAAGCAAACATTACACCTACTATGAGCAAAATATTTTTTTTCCATTTAAAATTTATATATAAAACAGTTTTTTGAGTGAGTTATTTGGCCTTTCCCATAGCATTACCATCGAGTCAAATGTCCAGTTTGAAAATTGCAGTAACTTGAAGGTCTCATTCAAATTTTTTTCACATTTTTGGGTGTAAATATAAGATTCTCATGGAATGAAGTGCATTGATAATGTTATAGATCACCTCTTTCCTTTAAATAATATGTTTTTTTTTAACAGTTTCATCTTGTTTTATACTGTAATACATCACAGGAAGATCTCAGATGATGATTCAATAACCTCAAAATGGCTAAATGCATTTTTAGAGGGACCTTGAACTGAATATTAGCTCTAGGGGTGATGATTGGTACATGTAATCAAACCCCTTCATTGTAATGAAAGCAAAACGTCAACCCAAAAGTCAAAACTTTGTTTAAAAGTAAATATGGCTACATCTTCTAATACTTAATTCTCAGTGGTAGGGTTTAAATTAAATGCAGTAGCCTACACTAGGTGGTTGCTCCCAGTGAGCGATGAGAGGACTATTTCACATGACTACAACAAGAAGGAGGTTTGTTGAGTAGGAGAGAGAGCAAAAAAAGTGAGCAAAATTTTCAAAATTACATTCCTCTCAAAAAAAGGACTTTGAACATGATTTTAGGCTAGAAGGTAGCTGAGTTCTGCTTGCCTTACCAATTAATCTTATCTTAACGATGCAAATCTTGCCAACAGTTTTCAAAAATATTTCATTTATAGAGGTAAAACACTTTCAGAAAAGAACCACCACCAGTAGTAGCCAATTATCAACAATACCTAAAAAAACCCCAACATATATGCGCAGTATATTTGCTGTTCCTAGAACTGCACTTTTCTGGACCGAGATGTCTGATGTATTTCCAGGAATCTGCTGTAACACTCCTCAGGTTTGGGGGTCACTGATCCGAGTGCCCAAACCACATATATGTGTTTATATATACAATATATACATTATATATACCTGGGATCATACCAAGTTACATGGTTTATTAAGAGATTACAGCAGCAATGTCCAGAAGTCAGCTTTCAATCTAAGGGATTTTGCATACTTAAATGAAATAAAAGAAACAACTTGCTAGTGATATGTGTAGTATGTAGGACCCAGAGTAATAATTTCATGAATAATATTGTAGTTAATCTTCTGTTAGACTTAGACATATATATTTTGTTATTATGTAAACAAAAATTTATTCAGTTTAAATCAGCTCTAGACAATTTCATTTTTTAAAGTGCAGCCTTGAAAACAGTAATAAATACAAAAAAATGTAATATAAAAATATGACTGTGAAACTTATGAAATGTCACTAGAATTTTTTTCTTTAATTTGATTTAGTTTCACATCTTTCTTACTTCTCCAATGGTCGTCCAATTATGGCACTTTCTTAGTGGTATTTTAATATGGTATTTTAATATTAAAACTTCTTTCACAATCAGCATTGAATAATTCAAATGAATATTAGCACAAATATCGAAAAAACTGTGAGATCTGCTTTGGCTCCTCATATATGCTGCCATCTTATCTGAGGATGTGCTGATTGACTTCTGATCATTGTTTTGCTCCACTGTCTACTTGAAATTAACAGACAAAAAGAGTCTGATGGAGAATCAAGCTGCATGGTGAAGAGGTACATCTTACGGTGCTTTGTTGATAGCAGGGCTGATACAAATCTTTGAGTTTCATTGTTCTCTAAGCTTAGGCTGCTAAATAATATGGGCCGCCACATGGTCTCCTTTCAGTGGGATAATTGATTTACAGTATTCATCTTTAGCTCTTTGATGTACTAAATGAAGGACATTGGTGAACTTTTTTTAGGCACACTGAATTTCTATTGAATGTATTCATCCAAATCCAACTCTTAAATGTATTAATCTTTAATATAAAACTGATTTTATAGGAAAATATAAAACTTGCTTTCAAAAGTAGCTACCATACTCCAGCAGGCTGAGATGCTATAAGCGCCAAAACGAAATATGCTAATGATTAATCTTTTCCCTTTCCGTTTTAATTATTACTAGGTTATATTTAACAAGGCAAGCAAAAACTGTGCTCAGTTTCTCCATATTATATAACGGAATTCAGTAGGGATGACAGTTATTTCTCGTATTTTCATTGTTGTTTTCAGGTTGTAAAATAAATAATACACAAATTCAAAATGATAAAGAAAAAAATATTTGTCTATTTTGATTTAAAGTTTATGATGGATTTTATTTTCGCTGCATAGATTTTATTGTGCGCCGAGAATGTGCAAGCAGTGCGCAGCTGCGCAAGCCTGCAGCTTTGAGGGAACTTTGGTGCTCATAGTCAATAGATGGAGATTATAACCAGGTCAGTCATTGTCAGGGGGCCACCAGCGAGCTCGGGCCCTAGGTAGTTGCTTGCTTTGCTTGCCTTGTTGCAAAGGAATTGAATGTTATGAATGAGGCCTGAGAAAGAGTCTGGCTTGTTAGGACAATGATTTTTTTTTTGATAGCAAACAATCCCAAATAAGATAAAAATATCTCCTTTGAGTTGTGAGTAAATACATTTAGAAAGTTAACAAAATATTATGGAAGGATTCTAAAAAGATTTTTCCCCATGTCAGAACCAATAGTATACATCTCCATTTCGAAAATATTATATCTGACTTACAGATATACTTTAAAATCCTTCTGTTAGTATCACTGAATGTATCAGGAACTTAATACATAAAAGATTTGCTGTCAGTGTATCAGCCTCCCATACCATTAGGTCTGTGCACCCAGAACTAGAACCAAACATGGAGAAGCAGCATTTAGTTCCTATGCTCAAGTGATCTGGAAGAAACTCCCAGAAGACTGGAAAAGCACTAAAAGCCTGACTTCATAAAATTAAATTTAAAACCACTTTATTTAAAACGGCCTGGACTTTTGAAGTTGAACTGTTAACCAGAACCCAGTCAAGCTTCAAGATCATCAGTTTGGATTAAAAAGTAAAGGTGACAAAAACTAAATAATAACAAAATGTACAAATTCACTTAATATGACTAAATTACGACAAAGGATAGACCATATACATTATATTGTTTTCATGCTTCAAAAGTTTATTTCGTGCAAGGCTAAAGAAAAGAAGAAGGTTTTACTTAAATCACCACTTATAAAACATTCACTCTCCTCTAATCTACCTGTTGTTTATGTGTGGGTTATTCTACTGTGTTACACAAAGGAGAAATTATATGAAGTATAAGAAGAAATAGCTTTTAGAAAATAGGATTTCTATATGGCAGAATAACTGAAAGACAATAAAGCATCCTCCACTGGTTCTGGTTCAAGCATTTTTATGCCAGAAAGAGGTTTCCTCTCGGACTGCTCAGGCTTTCTTGGCACAGACAGATGGGAGATGAGCGAGACATGTTTGGTCAGCCCAGCACTTTCCAACTAAGCACAAGAAAAAAAAAATCAATCAACATCACAGAAACAAAATCCTGTTCATAAGATGTCATAATTGTAGAGAAGCTTAATATTCTACCTCCCCCCCCATAAAAATAAAAAAAAATTAACAAAAAAAATATATGCCATTATATGTAATTGATGCAGTACATGTAATAGTATGGTAGCTAAAGTTTTTGTTAGATTTCTGGTTCTGTTATGTTTTTCTTTTGGTTGTTTTCTAGTTTTTTATGGTTTAATTCTTGTGTTCTTTGGTTTTTTCTCAGTTACTGTCTTAGTCTTGGTTCTGTTATGTTTTCTTTTGAGTGTTCAGTTTTAGTGGTTTAATTTTTATTTTGTTTTGCTTTACTCCTTGTTTTCTAGTTTTAGTGCTTTAATTTTTATTTTGTTGTGTTCTCTGGTTAATTCTTAGTTACTGTTTAAGTCTTGGCTCTGTTATGTTTTTCTTTTGAGTTTTCAGTTGTACTCTGCTCCATGTTTTATAGTCTTAGTAGTTTAATTCTTATTTTCTGTGTTTTCTGGTTATTTTCAGTTTTCTAGGTTTTTATTTGTTGCCCTCTGCTGCCCTCTTGTGTTCTCCTTTTACCTAGCTCCTTTTCTGTTATGCTCTATGCACACCTGTTCCCAATCTGTTCTCTCTTTGTCTCAGTCTCCCTTAAATACCCTCCCTGTTCAGTTCTTTTTTGCTGGTTCCTTGTCATACTTCCTCCAACTCCTTCTCTCTGAGCCTTCCTTGTGATTATTATCTCCCTGATGTCTCCATGGTTTTTGGTTCGTTTTGACTTGTTTTCTTGTTTGATTTTTGGATTTTTGGACTCCTGGTTTCCTGTTAGATTGGACTTTGTTTTTTTATTTTTGGATTTTGGATTCCTAGATTCCCATTTGTTTGGACTTTGTTTTTCATATGTGGATTTTGGATTTCCTGCCTCTTTATTCAGTTTACCTTTTCATTAAATCATCAAGTAATTCACCTCTGCCTCCCTGCCTCTGCTTTTGGGTCAACAAACCACAACCAAATCGTGACAGTTTTACTTACATAGATAACCTGCTAGTTACCCATCAATCCTTTACTGCTTGCAAAACATACACTTATGTGTGATATTTACTTTTACCTGTATGGTTAATCAGCAAACAGTACTGGTTGCCTCCCCAATTGTTAGGCTCTCTTGGACACCAGTTTGTGTAGTGGAAACGGCTTCCATCGCTCCAAAACCAAACGTTTTTCTGGAAGACACAGCCCAGCAGATAATAAACATCTTTTAATCATTTACCAAAATACTTAACAAATAAACTGACCAGTAAAAATATACCTTCTGTGCATCAGTGCCTCCAATCCATGTATGTTCAGACCTATAACTTGCCGTTCTTATCACATGCTGAATCTGATGGTACTCCCTTAGGTTATGAACTGATGCCAGATGTCCCCCCATGGACATGCAGTGCCTCTGGAGAAAAAACAGACTCATGTATAGAAGTAGTAGCTGCATTTTGTTGATTAACAACCATGAGATAAGAGAGTAAAGGAGCATAAGAGCACAATGGTATTGGAAATCACCTCAGCTGAAGCCCAATCCAAGGGCATGGAAACATAGTGGTAGCAGTTACCGTTGTACTCAGACCAGCCAGAAGGACAAGAAGCAGATC
Source organism: Cyprinodon variegatus (assembly GCF_000732505.1). Lineage (NCBI taxonomy): Eukaryota > Metazoa > Chordata > Actinopteri > Cyprinodontiformes > Cyprinodontidae > Cyprinodon > Cyprinodon variegatus. The sequence goes on from NW_015152158.1 coordinate 7,891, forward strand.
TCTGGACCAAGTCCATTGGATCTAAAGACAAACAAATGGAGAGCCTTAGTTAAAAGCGATGTATGTCAGCATTAGAATAAACTTTATTCTTCATGATCCTATTACAAAACAACACTCACTGACCTTCATCAGCAGAGCCATCATCTGGAACAGCTGTGGACATTTTAAACAACACAAATTAGTGAGTTTGTTTGAGTCTTAGTAACTTTACAAACTCTGTATACTTGAGAAATGCTTACGATCAGCTCCGGCCCATGCCATCTCAGAGAAAACCAGGACACACAAAACCAGCAACTTCATGATGGAAGTGATGAGATGATGGAGATATACAAGCTGAAATAAATGAAAAATAAGTTAGACATCTTATGAACATTTAAACTCACCAGTGAGTGAAATAGAAGAGCAGAGAGTCGATCAGCAAACCTGATTCAGAATTGTTCGTTTTCTTCGTCTGCCAGGACCACCTAGGGCTCAATGTGCCATCCCAAGCTTCTTATAGAGCTACTAACCTTCCCATCATCCACAAAATGGGGAAATGACTCAGAAACTAATTCCACAGAATAAAATTACATGATCAGATCTGGTTTGTAACCTGTGTCACAATTTACCAAAGACCAAAACCCCCCACATTACCATTTATGGCTGTCATGACTGTGAAAGTTGCAACAACACCGTGAGAACATTTTTATAAAAAGTGGGGCCTAAAGGCCATTTGTGGCCCTCTGGGACTTTTCCGTAGCACTTGATTGCAATTCTGAATTGTTTAAATTAGGTTTACCATTGATACACATTTAAGAAATATATCAGGATGTTTTTTTCTGATTTAGAAAAGAATGCAGCGAAATTACATCCTCCCTACAATCCCTCACACATGTGAGGTGAAGCACACCTTTAAATTCAATGAAAATTGGCTGTCCAGCTCAGAGTTTTTTGCATGTCTAAAACCAGTACCAGAGAATGCATATAAGGTACAGTGTATTTTGTGCAAGACATCATTCAAGCTCGGCAAGCAAGGCATTGGAGTTACACATGCAAAGTGTGAAACACAAAGCGTCAAAAGCAAGTAATTGAGAAGCAGCAGATATTTCTCAGTTCTGTTCCAACCTTATCTCTGCAATGCCTCCATAGCCATCTCCGACATCAACAACAGTGCCAGAAGCACCAAATCTCTGAATAATGATTGGTGGTACACCTACAATGCAAGCAGAGCTATTGTGGACTTTAAGTAGGGAACAAAACAAAGTTAGTGAATTCAATTTAGTAGTTGTTAATATATATGTTATTTGTGTGATTTTAGCTTTCTTCTTCTATGGAAAGCTTTTTCAAAATTCGAAAGATTTCTACTGGGCCAGAAAGTATTGGTTTATGTTAAAATAGATTATAACAACAATTTTGTCAAAAAAGTGTTTGCAGTGATGCTGCCAGACACTGTAAATTACCATGACTCACTCATGAAGGAATATAAAGACTGTTTTGTAGGACTTGGATGTCTACCTTGAGAACACAAAATATCTTTGGATGAACCCATACCTCCTGTTGTGCATCCTTGCAGGAAAATCCTATTTAATCTGTGGAACAAACTGAAAGGTGAACTGGTGCTCATGGAAAATCTAGGGGCACATCAAGAGAATACATGAGTGAATTTAAAGGGTCAGCGCACTGATGGTTGTGCAAAAAAAAGCAAAAAAAAAACAGGAACAAAACAAATACAGAGAGACACAAATGCAGTTGAAACTCTGAAAGAACTCAAGAGCATAATACAGAAATGATGGCCAGAAAACAAAAACAATTGTCCCAAAAAGATACAAGACTACTTGAACTGCAGAGCAGAGCTCGCTGTGGTGAATGAAATAGTGTTGAAGGGGAGTAAATTTGTTTTTCCTTCTTCACTACTTCAATCAGATGCTCCAAAAGATACACGTGGGTACCTGGAAGAAGCCAAGTGTAAACGCTGAACAAGAGAAGTAATGTACTGGCCAAGAATCAACCAAGATATCAGCCGGACAACAGTGTCATGTGAGCTTTGTCTCACACACCGGCACAAAACAAGAAGCGGAGCCACTCATGGCTCATCTGGTGCCCCACAGACCTTAGTACACGGTTGGTACTGAGTAATTTGACTTTAATGGAAAGAGTTACACAGTGGTCACCGACTACTTTTCTAACTATGTGGAAATCAGAGTCCTGCAGTCTACTTCAAGCAAGGCAGTCATCAGCTACCTAAGGACTGTCTCCGCCAGACATAGTGTTCCATGTGAAAATTATTTCTTTATTGGGCGAAGGATGTAATTTTAGGAGCATGGAAGCGCTAGCACTCCAATACCCACCATGCAACAGGGTTCAAGAGCAGGGATGGTAGCCTCGCAAGAGATGTCAGGTTGTTGAATGTACGGTTGCAGAAAACCAGGATGCCGGACTGAATGAATAAAGAAGAAACTTTCAGCAGAACCAGGCTCAGTGTGAGCAACCTTGTGCGGAGGTCAACTTAGGTTCAATGAGATAGAAACAGGCATACAAAAAGAAGCAGCTATACAAAAGGTAAGTGTAAACTAGCTCCAGAGGTGGCCCTGTCCAGGAAACACACACCCAAGCAGACAGGTTCTGAGCCAGCTCCCATGTCAGAGGATTAAAGAGAGCATGTACAGTTAGTCACACTAAAATAGAAAAAGGACTACAGAGAAAAACAAGGCCAGCTCCAACATTCATAAACAAAGGTGTAGATTGCTAGCCTGACGTAGTCCTACTCAATTCTAGTCAGAATATGAGTCTGATACTGCTCCATAGAGCTGTGATTATGGGGCGTGTTTCGAACGAACCAGGAAAAAAAATGCCTCTGCACTCAAAGCTGATACTTCTATCAGTGTCACAGCCAAACACAAACAGACCCGATGA
>NW_015152158.1:11889-13926 GCF_000732505.1 Cyprinodon variegatus
ATAAGATAAGCCCACCTCCAGAGGAAGGAGTGGGAGCCAGTCAGATGACTTCTCTGCAACATGCCGCGGGAGAGTCCCAGGAGCAGAGCAGCCAGCAGATGCTGAAGAACAGGAGGGCCCAGATGCAGAATCTAGAGCAGGTAACGAAGCCAGGGCCCAGACCAGAAGATAAGAGAGATGCAGAGGTACCAAGGCGGTAATCAAAGCTGGGGTCAGGGGAAAGATCCAAGGTCGTTGACAGGCAGAGTACAAACAGCCGTCTTTTCTGGAACTTCACTGGTTTCCACTCTGGGTTCAGTGTCATTCAAATGACAAAGGCATTGTAAGGTGAGATGTCCAACATGTCAAAGAATATCACCAGTGGCCAGCGTAGAGTCCTCCATTTGCTGCTGTAGGCTGTCACCAGCTTGTCCATGTTGTCTGCCCCTCCTTTTGTGACATTAAAATCCATGATGATCCCTGGTTTGTGATGTTCCTGGTCACAGATTCTTCCATCCCCATGCGGTGTACTAATGAGTACCACATTCTTACCTTTCTTTGGCAAATAGGATACCAGGAATGTGTCAGCCGTGCATGCAAACTTGGAAGACTTGACAGGCATGTTTTTTGAAGCTCTGATCTCTTTTCCTTATTGTTCACACCATGGTCAGCTTCCCCTTCAGGAGCTCCTGTGCTAGATTGTGCGAGGTAAAAAAAATGTGGCATGTGATGTTGTGTCCATTGAGTCCCTGAGACATGTCGAGGACAACTCTCAATTCTTGTTGTTTTCTCGGGGGCTCCTCCTTAAGGTTTCCCCTATGGAGACTTGTAAGTTACAAGCATATGAGGAAGTGGTATCACAGGCAGCCTAGATCTTTATACCATACTTTGCAGGTTTAGATAGTATATACTGCTGAAAGGGGCAGCGGCCCCTAAATGGCATCAGCTGTTCATCAATGGTGACATTTGGCCCAGGGTTGTACAGCAGGGGGAGGCAGCGCACCCACTTGCCCCACAGTGTCCTGATGGCAGCTAATTTTTCTCTATGCCATCGAGCTGGTCTGTCATCTCGGTTGTCAAAGCTGATAATCCTGGAAATGATGTGAAAGTTTTACAGAGACACTGTTGCACGGAAAATGTATTTGCCAGTTTCTGAATCCCAAAGAGATTTTGCAGATTCCCCTTTTGACGTGAAAACTCCAGCAAGGATGAGAACTCCGAAGTAAGCAAGTGAATGGGTTTGGTCCATTTCCTTCCACCTTTCTCCAAAAACACATCTTCCTTCTAAATTAGTGCATTCAAAACTAATTTCCTGGATGGAATCTGATGAAAAGCTCAAAAGAAGACTTGACGTCCTGTGTGTAAGTAACTGCCATCCGTGTTGGCCCTGATTGCATCCTTGTGGGGTGGCTCTTTTCTTGGGCGAGAAGACCATATAATTTCAGAATGTTTTGACATCCATATTTCCTCACTTGCTCCATGCTGACTGGCTTGTTCTGGGTCTGGGGCTGGCTGCTAACTGCTTGGTCCTGGGGCTGGCTCCTGACGGCCTGGTCCTGTGGCTCGTCTTTGTTTTGGAACTGGATGATGCTCTATTTCATCATCTTCTTTAGAGTCACTGTCAGACTCTGAATTTTCAGAAATGTGATCCTCAAATTCTGAAACCTCTTCTTCTGAATCATTTTCCTCTACATCATTATCAAAAACTTCTCTCTCTTCCAAAATCAATTCCAGGGCCCTCTGCGCAGAGTACCTTTTGGCCATCTTGATCGGTGATGATAAGAAACCACAGTGACAAAGCTATAATTATAGTGTGTTGCCTCCAATTTGTAGCAAATAGACAGAGGGTCTAATATGCGAGAAAATTAGAGCAGACAGTGTTGACAAATAATGTGTGGGAACAGTTTTTTGTGTTTCTGCAGTCCTGTGGTTCCCACATAAGGTTGCAACATTGTTTGTTTGTCTGTTCTAATTTTCTCACACATTTGACCCTCTGATGTCCTCTGTACCTTCACTCTTTCTCCTCCTGTCTAGGCCTGCTCTGTGTGTGTGTGTGTG
>NW_015152158.1:16044-17234 GCF_000732505.1 Cyprinodon variegatus
TGTTTGTGTCATAGACTGTTCTGAGGGCGTCTGGAATCCACCTTTGAGGGGGTGGCTCTGTTGGGATCCTGAGGCTTGCCCACCAGAGGGCGCCGAGGATCCCTTCCTAGTGGTTTGTGTTACTGTTGGGATCTGGGGTTCTGTCTATCTTTTCTCCACCAGAGGGCGTATTGGATCTCCTGAAGCTGGAGCTGACTTCACCAGCTGTTCCTTATCTGCTCATCAGGAGACCAGTATTTAAGTGGGCTGAGGACCACACTCCAGTGCCAGAGTGTTAGTCAGTCACGGTTGAACCTGCATGAAACCGGAAACCCCCTGAAGAGTTTTCTCTGTTGGAAATCGGTTTGACTGATCTCAGAAGAACCCTGGAGAACCAAACCTGCCAAAGATCTGCCAACCTGCTCCCTGAAGAATCTGGGAGGGAAACTCAAACCCGGAATCTGCAAGCCCTAAACCAAGCTCAGCCTCCTCCAAGTCCTCAGCCTGCCGACAGCCACTGGACCCTCCTGGTTCCCCCGCCGCTCAGCTCAAACCTCTGAACAGTGAATCCATTTGTGACCAGCCCCTGGACCTGATTACCCACCTGACCTGTTTTTGTACATATCCTTCATTAAACCTTTGAACTTTTCCCCTGCCTCCGGTTGTGTTCTGCATATGGGCTAGCATCCTGAAACCCATTATGACACCTTCTCACATATAAAGCCTTAAATGGCCAAGCTCCATCTTATATCAGAGATATTATTGTTCCTCATGTTCCTAACAGAGCACTTCACTCTAAATCTGCAGGTTTACTAGTGGTTCCAAGAATTTCTAAAAATAGAATGGCAGATCTTTTAGTTATCAGGCATCTCTCCAGTGGAAACCAACTACCAGTTTTAGTCTGAGGCTACTTTTAAGTGTAGGCTTAAAACTTTCCTTTTTGATAAAGTTTATAGTTTGAGGGATTTAGGTCATCCTGAGGTATCTCTATTGTTAGGCTGCTAAAGGCTGAGAGTTAAAGAGGACATAGGGACCCCTATTTCATCATTCTGCTTCATTCTATCTCTATTCTCCCACTCTGCAGAATATGTCAGTTCAATCTCGAATGTTCTGCTCTCTCCGCTTTTTGTCACAGTAGCTTTGCCTCGTCTGTTCCTGTTTGGCTGTGACACCATTATGGAGAGAAATATCAGCTGTGCTGCAACACATTT
>NW_015152158.1:18156-20002 GCF_000732505.1 Cyprinodon variegatus
ATCAATAGACTGTTTCTTTTAAGTGTTTACTGAATCAGGGAAAAGTTCCCTCCATTCTTCAGTTACATTGGTGTGAATGTGCAAACATTCAATTTGAGCTTCATAGACCCCAATGCATTCACAACATGCAGTTGGCGCTATTGAATAGAAGTCTACATAGAGGGCATCATGGGAGTGAACAGAGCTGTTAGAACGCTTTTTTTTGCATTGCATCCTCAAAAGCTGAATGATTTATCTGACTGTTTTGTCGACATTCCCTTTAGTACAGCTCCATCTAGTGGATGCATAACACAACCCCAGTTAGGCTTGACTGCAGCTTCTATTGTATGGGCCTTATAACCCGGTGTGCCCTATTTATGAAAACAGCCGGTCCCCATTTTTAAATACCACCCCGGTCTGCCAATCCAGGGGAACTGCCCCCTATGTCCACACAATGTTGCAGAGCCGCGCTAACCAGAACAGCCCCATAACATCCAGAGCCCTAAGGTACTCAGGGCGAATCCCATCCACCCCTGGAGCCTTGCCACCGAGGAGCTTTTTAACCACCTCTGTGACTTCAGCAACAGAGATGGGAGGACCCAAGCCGGAGCCACCAGGCTCTGCTTCCTCGATGGAAGACGTGTCGGTGGGATTAAATAGGTCTTTGAAGTACTCCACCCACTGACATACAACGCCCCAAGTCAAGGTCAGCAGCACACCACCCCCACCATAAATAGTGTTAGTACTTTTTAATTTGAAATGTCTGATGTATTTTCAGGAAGGAAATACATCAGACAAATATACAATCCTGGGGGCCACTGCCCAGAGTGCCTGGGATCATTACCAAGTTACATGGTTTGTTAAGAGATTACAGCAGCAATGTCCACCAGTTAATTTTAAATTTAAGTGATGTTGCCCACGTAAATTAAATAAATGAAGGGTCCTGCTCTTAAGTACATTAGAAGTTACACCTTCCAGACATAATTTTTTGTACACCTTATAAGATTCACATTTTTCACATTGAAATGTGTGCTGAAGCTTCCAATACTGTATTAATTTATGTACCTCTTTAACAAAGCTTCTAGTAACATTTTTACTAACATAAATACTATAATAGTATAATAATTTCATGATTTATATCATAGTTCATCTCATGAAATGTCAATAGAATTTTTTTCTTTAATTTGATCTATTTTTCACATCTTTCTCACTCCAATCTTCTTTCACAATAAGCAGTGAATAATTCAAATGTACATTAGCACAAATATCTAAGAACTGTGAGATCTGCTTTGGCCCCTCATATCTGCTGCCATCTTATCTGCGGATGTGCTGATTGACTTCTGATCATTGTTTTGCTCCACTGTTTACTTGAATTTAGCAGAAAAAAAAAGTCCCACGGAGAATCTAGCTGCATGGGATTATTTATTTATGTATCTGTAGCTATTTCATGTGCTGAATAAGAACATTGTAGAACTTTTTTTAAGGCATAGTGAAGTTCTATTGAATATTTTCATCCAATTCCAACTCTTAAATGTATTAATCTTTAGTATAAAACTGATATTATAGGAACATATAAAAGTTGCTTTCAAAAGTAGCTACCAAACTCCAGCAGGCTGAGATGCTATAGTGCCAAAACAAAATATGCTAATGATTAATGATTCTATTCCCTTTTCATTTTAATTATTACTACAGTAGGTTATATTTAACAAGGCAAGCAAAAACTGTGATCAGTTTCTCCATATTGTATAACGGCATTCATTTGTATTTTCATTGTTGTTTTTTTAGGTTGCAAAATAAATGATACACAAATGCAAAATGATAAAGAAAAAAATCTTTGTCTATTTTGATTTAAAGTTTTTTTTGGATT
>NW_015152158.1:20582-27772 GCF_000732505.1 Cyprinodon variegatus
GTCAAGGATCAAGATCTTGCAAATATGATCATGAAAAGTTGACATAATACTTAGTACATTAATCTACTTTAAAAATAACCATTAGCAGCAGCCCATTTCTACTTGTACTGTAAGGAGTAGCTCCTACTAAGATTCTATGCCCCAACATCATCTATGATATACCGGCACCAATATGTGGGAAAAATATTACTTTAAGTGTTGCCAAAAAGTAATAATAACATATTCCCAAGAAATTAGTCTTGTGGAAGTAAAATAAAAGAAGACTGGTCAGACTTAAGTTTGGATTAATAGGTAAAGGGGAAAAATCTAAAATTTTAACAAAACGTACAAATTCACTTAATATGACTAGATGAAGACAGAGAATAGACCATATACATTATATTGTTTTCATGCTTCAAAAGTTTATTTAATGCAAGGCTAAAGAAAAGAAGAAGGTTTTACTCAAATAATCATTTATAAAACACTGACTCTGTTTGAATTTACCTTTTGTTTTATATGTGATTATATGAAGTAAATAGAAGAAGCTTTTAGAAAATAGGATTTCTATGTGGCAGAATAACTGAAAGACAATATAGCATCCTCCACCGGTTCTGGTTCAAGCTAATTTATACCAGAAAAAGGCTTCTTCTCGGACTGCTCAGGCTTTCTTGGCACAGACAGATGGGGCATGATCCATACATCTTAGGTCATCCCAGCACTTTGGAGCTAAAAAGACAAAAAAATAAAATCTGTTAATATTACAGAAACCAAATGCTGTTTATAAAGAACCATGATTGTAGGGAAGCTTGATATTGTACAACTGTTTTCCCATACAAAAACACGAAATAAAAAACAATACATGCCCCTGTATTTAATCCAGTAAATGTAATAGTGTTCTAGCTTAAGTTTTACTAACATAGTTAACCTGCTAATTACCCATTACTCCTTTAACTGCCTGAAAAACATACACTTATGTGTGATATTTTCTTTTACCATAATGGTTCATCAGCAAACAGTGCTGGTCGCCTCGCCAATTGTTAGGCTCTGTTGGACACCAGTTTGTGTAGTGGAATTGGCTTCCATCGCTCCAAAGCCAAATGCTTAGCTGAGAGAAAGAACCCAGCAGATTATAAACGTCTTTCAATCATTTATCGAAATACTTAACAAATAAACTAACTAGTAAAAAAAATACCTTCTGTGCATTACTGCCTCCAATCCATGTAAGTCCGGACCTATAAGTTGCCATTCTTATCACATGCTGAATATGATGGTACTCCCTTAGGTTATGAACTGATGCCAGGTGTCCCCCCATGGACATGCAGTGCCTCTGCAGACAAAAAACAGAAAGATGTACAGAAGTAGTAACTGCATTGTGTTAATTAACAACCATAAGATAAGAGAATTAAATAGCATAAGAGATAAATGTTATTGAAAATCACCTCAGCTGAAGCCCAATCCATGGGCAAGGAAACATAGTGGTAGCAGTTACCGTTGTACTCAGACCAGCCAGAAGGACAAGAAGCAGATCTCTGGACCAAGTCCATTGATTCTAAAGACAAACAAATGGAGAGCCTTAGTTAAAAGCAATGTATTTCAGCATTAGAACAAACTTTATTTTTTATGATCCTGTTACAAAACAACACTCACTGACCTTTATCAGCAGAGCTATCATCTGGAACAGCTGTGGGCATTTTAAACAAGAGGAATTAGTGAGTTTGTTTGAGTCTTAGTAACTTTACAAACTCTGTATACTTGAGAAATGCTTACGATCAGCTCCGGCCCATGCCATCTCAGAGAAAACCAGGACACACAAAACCAGCAACTTCATGATGGAAGTGATGAGATGATGCAGATATACAAGCTGAAATTAATGAAAAATAAGTTAGACATGTTATGAACATTTAAACTCACCAGTGAGTGAAATAGAAGAGCAGAGAGTCGATCAGCAAACCTGATTCAGAATGGTTTGTTTTCTTCGTCTGCCAGGACCACCTAGGGCTCAATGTGCCATCCCAGTCTTCTTATAGAGCTACCAACCTTTTCATCATCCACAAAATAAGGAAATGACTCAGAAACTAATTCCACAGCATAAAATTACATGATCAGATCTGGTTTGTAACCTGTACTAAAATTACCAAAGACCAACGCCCCACATTACCATTTATGCCTGTCATGGCTGTGAAAGTTGCAACAACTCTGTGATAACTTTTTTGTAAAAAGTGGGGTCTAAAGGCCATTTGTGGCCCTCTGGGACTTTTCCATAGCTCCTGATTGCAATTATAAATTGTTTAAATTAGGTTCACCATTGATACACATTTAAGAAATTTATTAGGTTGTTATTCTGATTTAGAAAAGAATGCAGGGAACTTACATCCTTCCTACAGTCCCTCAGACATGTGAGGTGAAGCACACATTTTTGACCTTCTTTCAGTCATATATTTGCTTGTGGTTTCATTCAGTTGCAAATGCAACAAAACTCCAGTGGCATTCAGAGAAGAACTGACTTTTTTTTAGGCTGATTTAATTAAGTCAACGAAATGAAGCAAGATAGTGCCATGTTCTTAAAAGACACACAAAATATGGAACAAAAATCAGTCTATATTCTTTGTTTTGTTTTTTCATTTTAACCAGGACATCCAAAATACTTCAATATTTCATTAATATTTCAATTTGCAGATCCCTGCCTTAGTGTTTTATCTGGAACACTTTGGGAAATTTAAATTCAATGAAAATTGGCTTTCCAGTCAAGAGTGTTTTGCATGTCTAAAACCAGTACCAGGGAATGTATATGAGGTACAGTGTATTTTGTGCAAGAAGTCATTCAAGCTCGGCATGATGGGAATCAAGGCATTGGAGTTTAACATTCAAAAGTGTTAAACACAAATTTTCAAACTCAAGTTGTCGAGAAGCAGCAGATATTTCTCAATTCTGTTCCAACCTTGTCTCTGCAATGCCTCCATAGCCATCTCCAACATCTACAACAGTGCCAGTTGCACCAAATCTCTGAATAATATTTGGTGGTACACCTACAATGCAAGCAGAGCTAATGTGGACTTTAAGCAGGGAACAAAACAAAGTTAATGAATTCAGTTTAGTAGTTGTTAATATATATTTTTTTGTGTGATTTTAGCTTTCTTCTTTTAAGGAAAGGTTTTCAAAATTTGAACCTGGAGAACACAAAATATCTTTGGATGAACCCATACCTCCTTTTGTGCATCCTTGCAGGAAAATACCATTTAATATCTGGAACAAACTGAAAGGTGAACTGGTGCTCATGGAGAAGCTAGGGGCTCATCAAGAGCATTTTAATTCATCAAGAGTGAATTAAAATGGTCAGCTCACTGATGGTTGTGCAAAAACAAAACAGGAACAAAAACAAATACAGAAAGAGACAAATGCAGTTGAAACTATGAAAAAACTCAAGAGCATAATACATAAATGATGGCCATAAAAAAACAAAACAAAAAAACAATTGTCCCACAAAGATACAAGACTACTGGAACTGCAGAGCAGTGCTCAATGTGGTAAATGAAATAGTGTTGAAGGGGAGTAAATTTGTTTTCCTTCTTCACTACTTCATTCAGATGCTCCAAAAGATACACTTGGGTACCTGGAAGAAGTCAAGTGTAAACGCTGAACAAGAGAAGTAATGTAGTGGCCGAGAATCAACCAAGATATCAGCCAGACAACAGCGTCATGTGAGCTTTGTCTCACTGTTACAGCCCCTGGCCTTTTAAGACTGTGCAGGCTTTTCTTATGCAGGTTCAGCTCTGACAGATCTTCCTTGTTGGCTGCCTGAGTACTGCAGAAGAGCAGTGACATGATTGGACCAGCAGAGGAGTGTCAAGCCAATCAGGGTGCTGATGAGGCCCACCTGCACCTTATAAAAGGTTCCTGAAAAGCTTTTTAAAACTTAATCTGACTGGTTTGGGCAGTTTGTAATTTTATTTGTTCTTAACCATTCTTCAAATTGTTTGCCCTTATCTTTTTTTGTTTTGTTTCAATTGGGTTAAGCTGTATTGTGTTTTGGGTCTTTTTACCATCTTTTGTGATAAATAATTTTTACCTTCCCCCAAACTGCTCTGGACACATTATTTATGTTACCTCCCTGAGACCCCTAGACCTTGGGGGTGTAACATAATTGGGGGCTTGTTCAGGACACTCTTAGGGTCCCTGTGTCCAGACTTAAGGGGGACACTTTGAGGTTGGCTGTATCCAGGAACCATGTCAGTTCCATTCAGTCTGGAGCGCTTTTTAGCCGACCCCTCTCTTGAGCTTATAGAGAGCTGTTGTAAGTGAATTGCTGCAAATTGTGTAGCATTTTAAGTTGCAGGTCCCAAAACAGGTCCTTATAGGTGACCTAAAGACTCTTATAGTGGATAGGTTGGTGGGGATTGGTGTGATCAAAAAGCCTGATCTCCCTGAGGCTGCTGCAGTGCCAAGCCAAAAGGCTTTGTCTGAGAAGGATCTCAAAGATGTTCCTAGTGTTGAGGCAGCAGCGAGTGACCGGGGAAAGACACCTCATACACTCCCTCGCTATGATCCACTGTCCTCTGTGAGCTCAGAAGGACGAGATGAGGAAAAAGCCCAGGACAGGAGAGCTCAACTGGAGATAGAGATCAGAAGGCTGGAAATAGAGGCTGATAAGGCTATAACGCTGTGCAAACTTGAGCTGGAGGCTCAGAGTCAAGCGCCCCCTAACTCTGTCACACCAGGTTCCACCTCCATGTCTGCGATGCTATTCGATATTAGTAAGTGTATTTCGTTAGTACCTGCTTTCATAGAATCTGAGGTTGACTCATACTTTGCAGCATTTGAGCGCATTGCTGGTGCTTTACAATGGCCTAGGGAAACCTGGCCTCTTTTGCTCATGAGGTGTTGGCAGCGCTTCCTTTAAAGGATAGTGTAGATTACGATCTGGTTAAAGCTGCTGTCTTACAAGCTTATAAGTTGGTTCCAGAAGCATATAGACAAAAGTTTCCAAGTGGTGTGCTGCTTCCAAAGTCAACAATCATGATGCTTTACATGAGGTAATATTGTTGGAAGACTTTAAGAAGTGTATTCCAGATTGTGTGGTGTTGTATTTAAATGAACAGAAAGTGAACACTCTAGCCTCTGCAGCTGTTCTTGCAGATGAGTATGTGCTTACTCATAAGTCGGCTTTCATTCTTAATGAAAAGTCACATGTTAATGCTGTGCCACATACCCAGATGGTTAAAACCACAGTTCCAAAAAAGCAAAGAAAGCAGGGATTGTTTCTATTGTCACAAACCTGGACATGTCATCACTGATTGTTTAGCTTTAAAACGCAAAGGGCAGACAAATTTGCAACAGACTAAAGGTGTTGGTTTTGTTAAAAAGGAACCCCGCAATAAGAGCACTGGTTGTGGTGACAAATTACCTGATCCCTGTCTCAAATGTTTTACCTTTCTCACATGAGAGTGCCTGTGGATACAACTCTGTTCTGAGGGGGATAGAGATGGGCTACTGTACGCTCCAAGACCAGTCCATGGGGTTTACATAAAATGAAAACTTGTCACAGGATTTTTTCCTGTTGCTGTCCACCCAGACTTACCCATAGATGGTGTGGCTATACTAATGGGGAATGACATTGCTGGAGGTCTGGTGCTTCCCAGTTTAGAGGTATTAGATAATCCTTAAAATCAGACAACCCAAGAAACTTCAGATTCTGGGCTGTACCCAGCCTGTGTGGCTACCCATGCACAGGTACACAAGGACCCTGATATTGTTATTTCTGATTCTATTTTGATGTCTCCATTTTCTAGTGAGGAGGAGACAACAACCAAAAGTAACAGCATTCCGTTACTCCCAGATGTGGTGGTGCTGGAGGAGCCTGGTCCACTGTGGGAGAAAGCATCCATCCCTCTCACCAGACAACACTTGTCATCTGCTCAACAAGCTGATGAAACATTAACAAGATGTTTCAAGAATGTGGTAAGTGTTAAACTAGACCCTGTAACGATGGTTTAGCTGTAACCATGGCTAAACCATGTCCCTGTTGGGACATGGTTTAGCCAAACCTAGTCAAAGTCCCTGGAGCTGGCCTTGTTTGTTGGAAACCAAGTCCGATGGTTCACCACGCTTTATCACAGACTTTCGTAAGGTGAATTCTCTCACCCTACCTGATGCTTATCCTATCCCCATGATTGAAGACTGTGTGGACAATATTGGAACTGCAAAATATGTCACTAAGTTGGACCTTCTCAAGGGCTATTGGCAAGTCCCCTTAACTCAAAAGGCTTCCAACATTTCCGCTTTTGTGACCCCAGATAACTTTTTGCAGTATAATGTTATGGCGTTTGGTATGTGTAATGCTCCAGCTACTTTTCAGAGGCTGATAAATACAGTACTGCATTGAATCTCCAACTGCAGTGCTTACTTGGACAATCTTGTGGTTTATACTGAAACCTGGCAGGAACATTTGCAAACACTTATAAGGTATTTCACTGGTTTGCCCAAGCTTCCTTGACCCTTAACCTTGAAAAATGTTAATTTGGCAAGGCCACTGTGACATACTTGGGCAGAGAGGTGGGACAAGGCCAAGTTCGTCCCCTCAATGCCAAATTTGTGGCGATTAATGATTATCCCACACCCAAAACATGTCACGAGCTACATTGATTACTGGGCATGGTTGGCTACTACTGTAACTTTTGCAGAAATTTCTCCTCAGTAGTTCAACCATTAACCAATCTACTTAGCCCAAAGACTGACTTTGTTTGGTCACATGAATGCCAGAATGCTTTTGAAAGTGCTAAGAGTATTCTTTGCCACACACCAGTACTAGCTGCACCTGATTTGACCCGACCTATCAAGCTGGAAGTGGATGCCAGCACCGTTGGGGCTGCTGCAGTGCTCTTACAGGAAGATTTGCAGGGTTTAAATCATCCTGTTTCCTATTTCTCTCGCAAGTTTAACAAACATCAGCTAAACTATTCCACCATTGAAAAGGAAACCTTGGCTCTGTTGTTGGCTCTTCAGCACTTCCATGTTTATCTTGGTTCCAGTAGTTTACCGATTGATGTATTCACTGATCATAGTCCACTAGTATTTCTTTCACGCATGTACATCCACAATCAGTGTCTTATGCGGTGGGCAATACTTTTACAAGAATACAATCTGAACATTCGACATTTGAAAGGAACAGAAAATGTTCTTACAGATGGCCTTTCCAGGATGTGAGTATGCTTGTT
>NW_015152158.1:27811-32604 GCF_000732505.1 Cyprinodon variegatus
TATGGCCCCTGGCCTTTTAAGACTGTGCAGGCTTTTCTTATGCAGGTTCAGCTCTGACAGGTCTTCCTTGTTGGCTGCCTGAGGACTGCAGAAGAGCAGTGACATGATTGGACCAGCAGAAAAGTGTCAAGCCAATCAGGTTGCTGATGAGCCCCACCTGTACCTCATAAAATGCTCTTGAAAAGCTTTCAGTTTGGGGACAGCTAGTAGGAAGGTTTTGTTAAGCTGTTCCCCCAACTTTGTTTTCAATCTGTTTTGGGAAGATAGAACTCTTTGCCCTAGCTTGTATATATTTTTCTTAATCTGCATTAGGTGGACTTGTTCAAGCTAGTAGCTTGTGTTTGGGAGGTTTGGTGCTCCCTTTGTCTTTTCTTTTGGGTTGTTTTGTGTTAAAACTTAGTCTGACTGGTTTGGGATGTTTGTAATTTTATTTGCTCTTAACAACTCTTGAATTTGTTTGCCCTTATCTTCTTTTTGTTTTGTTTCAATTGGGTTAAGCTGTATTGTGTTTTGGGTCGGTTTAACCATTTTTGTAATAAATAATTTTTACCTTCCCCCAAACTGCTCTGGAGACATTATTTATGTTACCTCCCCAAGACCCCTAGACATTGGGGGCGTAACACTTACTCACCGGCAAAAAACAACAAGCGGAGCCACTCATGACTTATCTGGTGCCCCACAGACCTTAGTACACAGTTGGTACTGAGTAATTTGACTTTAATGGAAAGAGTTACACAGGTGTCACCGACTACTTTTCTAACTATGTGGAAATCAGAGTCCTGCAGTCTATACCAGTGATTCCCAACCTGGGGTCCTGTCTGCTTTGAGGTGATAAAAATTATGGTTGTGATCATATTTAAAAAATCTGCACAGCCAAATTGATTTTACAATATTTATAAATTGTATTAAATATTTTGGTCCAAGGTTGTTAATTTTTGGCTATTTATGACCAGCACCTGTAGTCAACTGTAGTTTAAGTTGTAAACTTGATCAAAGCTCGCCCTTCCAATAAAAGACTTTTTGCCCCGCTGTGCGAGGATGAAGCTCATCAAACACTGCTGCTACACACCGAGGTGAAGTGGTTGTCGTGCGGATATCGCGCTTGTGTGTTTTATTGAGCTAGAAGAAAAAATAAAAGAATTCATCCAAGATCACAATCAGCCACTCTTTGAACAACTGACTGATGCGTTTTGGATCAAAGTGGCTTATCTGGCAGACACATTCACTTTGTTCAATGAAACAAACAAGCGGATGCAGGGGCCAGAATCAAACATCATGCTTTGCAAAAACGCCCTGGACGCTTTTGTGCGCAAACTGGAATACAGAGTCTCTAAAATGTCAAAGGGGGACTTGCAGCATTTCCCGATGCTGCTGAAACAGTCTGGTGGCGTGCGTGCGTCTTTGCGCACGGAGTTTACGCAGCACATGAACCGTCTCTGCGATGAGATTCAGAGCTGCTTTGCTGACATCGACCAGTATTTATCCAGAGAATCATGGGTGTTGGACCTATATGTTTCCACCCTGAAGGACGTAGAATACATTGGCTGTGAAGATGAGCTTTGTGACCTTCAAGCTGATTGCGTGTCCAAAATTTATATTTCCAGGAAAACGGATTTAAAAAGTTCCGGATTGCCACACTGGCCAAACACGCAACAACCAGGGTTATTCTCCCATTTAGCACTACATACCTGTCTGAAGCAGCTTTCAACGCGCTATTAACAATTAGTTAGAAACAGACTTGATGTTCACCAGAACTGCAGTGAGTTTGAGTCTTATATAGACAACGCCTTGTATCGCTTGGAAACATGCAATGGTGAACATTGCATGTTTCCAAGCGATACAAGGCGTTGTCTATATAAGACTCAAACTCAAATGCTCCATACACATCTACTGTTTTTAAAGACTCAGGATCCCCTGTGCTCTAGCACCTCAGATGGGGAACCGCCCCTGCGGACTCTCCCCCTGCCCCGCTGATGAGGTGGTTGTATCTGATTGGGACACTCCCTAAACCAATGGTTGGGTGACCCACAAATCCAGCATTCCTGGTATGTTTATACTGGTGTGGGCTGAAAGCCCCCTCAGCCCCTAGGACCGCCCCTCACTCCTTTGAAACCTCCTTGATGCCTTCAATGGGGTGCAGTGGCTTGGAAAGAAAATATTTCCTGTGGGTCACATATAGAATTGGACCAGAATATTTGAGCCCCCCCTCCAGACACACCACTTCCATTTTTAGCCTGTTTTTCAGCGTGGCACGCATATTCCATTATTTTGCTTACATTAGACGTTGCCATAGTGATTAAATGTTTTTTAACCCACGCAAAGATATGTGGCTGGAAACTTCTAGCTGTCTCCTTCTACAAAGGGTTTCATTATTCATTATCTTCTGGACGCACAAACAACTTAAAAGACCCACAAACATAACTTTAAAGACGGACATACATAACATAAAAAACGGACAAATATAACATTAAAGACAGAATCACATAACATTAAAAGACGGACAAACATAACATTAGATCTACTTATTTAATTTTTCATAATAATCTCCTGTCTACTTTGCGCGTGTATTATACCAACACCTCGCTATGTGGAGCTCATTAATTAATTAATTAATTAATTAATTAATTAATTCATTCATTCATTCATTCATTCATTCATTCATTCATTCATTCATTCATTCATTCATTCATTCATTCATTCATTCATTTATTTATTTATTTGTTTGCACAAGTTCTTATTTCTAGCCGGCACCCAACGTTTCTCCATCGATCTACCTTCCACACAATTACTATTTCATACTTTTCCTTCCACTTCTGCAAGTATTTTAAATTACTTGGATCAATCTGACACAAACTTTCATCCCCTTTATGATCTTCTCTTTACTTTCCTGAACCCATTTATTCTTAAGTTCTATTATTTTTTGGGAATTGAGGCATCCCTCAATCCATAGTTATTATTCTATGTATTTAAATCTTTATTTTTATTTTTTTTTGTTGGATCCTGCACTTCTACAACTTCTAATCGTAGATTCTAAATTATCTCTAATTTATTTTGACCTTTTCCCATTTTAAAGAATTTAGTCCAGTACAAACACCTAGGGTATTCTACGCACTGGATGTTTATTCAGCAGGACAGTACCCAAAAACTGTTGTGGTAATTTCTACTTCTACCTTTTCAGGTGAGAAATTCTTGCCTCTGCAACTACAAGAGCTGTACTGTATTTACTCCTGCTGTTTTAGTATGAAACAACTGAACCTAAAGGTTTGATTGTTTCCTCACACACTCTCACACAGTCACTCCTCTTAAGGCCTTCTTTATTCTTTTACCATTATAGACACAAAATTCCTATTTTTCACAGACACTTCCGGGGGTCTGTTGCCCAGTTAGGACGTTATTGCTCTATTTTACTGCCCGAGCAGAGTCTAGAATACCTTAGGGCTTTTTTACACTCAGGCTCACTCCATTTAAGTGAAAACCTACTTACGGACTTGACAGGATTCCGCCGCCCCTCTCTGCGTCTCTCTCTCCCTCGGATCACCTTCAACCTACAGATTCCCAGGGGACGGGATGAAACCCAGTCCCATGAAAGGGACTTTTAGGACCTATCAATCCACAGTCTTGCTGAATTTCACCCACATCCTCAGGTATCGTCAGATATGTTGGCATCCGGCTCGAAGGACCAATTTAATGTCAAGTCTAAGCACCTAAAACATCATACATACATACAGGGAAAGAAAGAAGGCACAGAGAAAGTTAATTTAGTTTACTCGCGAGGAGAGTAGGAAGAGACTGCAGAGTTTACAAATCTCCAACCCACTCTGCGGTCCCAGCGTTCTCCTCGCTATTTATTGGAATCAGTGGTCCCTGGTTACAACAGCTGAGACTTCTCTAGAGATGGGAAACAACATAAGAAACACTCTAGGCACAAACAAAGTTCGGGAGGTTGAGTGCTGCTCATAAATCAACCACAACCTCCCCAAAAGCAAATCTACAAATCACAGTATACTTCAGAAAAGATGGCTATGAACACATGCACATAGCACACAGCTTTATGCATTATAACACTACACAGATACATTTATATACAATTATTCTAACAAGCACCAATACACATTATATGTCATTTCAAAGCAATTTACAGAGACAATTCATCCAGATCATACAGTCGGAGAGTAAGACACCTTCAGCAGAACCAGGCTAAGTCTGAGCAACCTTGCGCCGAGGTCAACTTAAGTTCAAGGAGATGGAAACAGACATACAATTAGAAGCACCTATACAAAAGGTAAGTGTTAACTAGCTCCAGAGGTGGCCCTGTCCAAGAAACACACAGCCAAGCAGATGGGTTCTGAGCCAGCTCCCATGTCAGAGGATTAAAGAGAGCACGTACAGTTAGTCACAGTACAATAGAATAGGACTACACTGAAAAACAAGGCCAGCTGAGACATTCATAAACAAAGGTGTAGATTAAAGCAGCAAAGCTGATACTTCTATCCGTGTCACAGCCAAACAGGAACAGACCCGATGAAGCTACTATGATGAGAAAAAAGCATACAGAATACAAAGTTAGAGGTTAAAAAAAAAAATACAGCAGGATAGTAGAATACAGATAGAATTAAGCAGAAATATGAAATATGGCTGCTTTATCTCCAGCACTTTAAATGTATATCAGCATAACTATAGAGTTAACTCTAATAATAATAATCTGAGCAACTTCAACTATACACTTTGTCACAAAGGGCCGGATCTATCAAAGGTTTGCGTGTATAAAAACGTGAGCTATTTCACTGCGCACG
>NW_015152158.1:33664-36241 GCF_000732505.1 Cyprinodon variegatus
CCAACAGTTTTGCACCTGCCACCAGTTACGCAATCGCTCTTGTTAAATCACCCGCAAACCATGGTTCAGCCCCTCGCGCAAAATTCCAGTTTGCGAGCGCAAATTACTGCACGCAAAATTGGATCTTGATAAATCCGGCCCAAAGTGTATAGTTGCATTAAAAAGCCTTGCATTAAAAGTAGATAGGATATCTGTATCACAGATTATAACTGGTTAGGTCCACAGGAGAGGAGCCTGATAACTAAAAGATCTGCTTCCTGGTGAAGATTCTGAATCATTTCAGGTCATATTCAGTCCAACAAAAAGAAAAAAAAGGGAAAATAACAGACCACTGGACTTTGTTTTCCAAATTTGAAGACGTTACACTTCCTATCCAGGAAGCTTTATCAATTTGCATCTTTCCTAGGCAATAACAAGGCTTTTGTTTGAACTCAAAAGCTATTCCAGACATTTTGAATTGAGAAAGCTTTCTAGTTGGAAGCAAAATATCTTCACACCTAGAAAACAAAGTCCAGTGGTTTGTTTTTTAACTTTTTAATTTGTTGAAAAGGATAGGCCTACAACTCTACTTTTAGAGATTCTATTAACAGCAAGTAGACCTGTAGATTAAGAGCAAAGTGCTTTGTCGGGAACATAAGGAATGATCAGATCCCTTGTATAGGACAGAAATTCATTTAAGGCTTAAGATGTGGAAGGAGGATTGTAAATTATATTCTGGATTCATGCAGAACTCAGAAAATAGCAGCTAACTTCAGCCTTTTGCTCACACTTAAATTTAGATCAAATGCTGTACTGTTTTATTTTTTGTTACATTTTGAAATTCTCCTGATCTGTAATTAAATGGTAGCTTGTTTTGAATTAATATGAATTAAATTGAGGTGCAGTAAATTAAATTTGACTACACTGAGTTTAACATGTTTTTTACATTAAGGGTTGGATCCAAGGAGACCAAGAGATACTAAAACTCCTCAAAAAGGTTTAGTTACATTTCTGCAAGGATCACACTGGAATGTTCTAGTTTCGTAGATTCTTTTTCTATGTGCACCCCTAGAAAAGCTGACAATAAGCCTGAAATCTCTACTAATGTTTAAATTGTGGCTTGACTGAAGCTGTTTATTTTAGAAAAATAAAACTGAATTAATCTACTGTAAAGAAGTTAACTAAAAAATTGCTTCTAAATCATCCATACTAAGGTCTAAAATATTTGATAATGAAATATGCATATTAACAATAAATGTGTCGACTGAGTGAAATCCATCAATCTCCATTTTTTTAACTAGGGTTAATAGTTCAATACTTTTTTCCCACTACACCAGTATATTGGTTATTTCAATCAAAGTGTGTCGGACATTATTTAAGTTTATGGATTTTTCCAATAATACTATCACCTGTGGTCAAAAGACAGAACTGCAGCAGTTTTGTGCTCATACGAGCACAATTCAGAACAAAATAATGCTCTGCAAAGAAGATTACCTTGTTTTAAGAGAATGATGTTCACAGAGTAAAGAAAAGTAATTCTCCTATATTTATCATTTGAGAAGCTAGGTTCTCATTCCATAATAAATTTGACACTCAAAATGTATTATATGTTATTAGACAAATACAGAATATCAGTGTTACTGTCTTTAATATTACACGTCATGATAATCTTGATTTGTGACATTCAAAAAACATGGTTTTTATAACATAAATAGGAAACATTACAGGTATTTATTTTTGCATATATTTTATATTTCTAAATTATACCTTGACACATATTTCATGCCACAAATTTTGTATTTGTGCCATTCAAAATCCTGTTTTAAAATGTTCTCTGTAACCATCCTACCTCCATAGGAAAGCTCAGAAGGATTTGACAGCACAGACACAGAGGGAGAGGAGCCAGATTTATCAGTGAGGAGGACAGACAGAGGTTTGCTCAGTTAAGCCGGGTGTACACTGTGCGATTTTGTTTTACACGCAGCTACTGCTCACACTGTATGACTAATTGCAGGGTTTAGTCGTACAGTGTGAGCTCACAGCTCACAAATTTATGGCCCAACGCTCTCATGCGATCTGCCTGATCACACTGTACGACTAAAAACCACGTCGGACTCAGCTCCGCGATGAGATCGAGCTGGTCTGACTTGTCTATCTGGAAGCCAAACAAATAGAATTGGAATATTAAGCTCAGTAGAGTGAAATGCACTGCCTTGGCAATTTGTGCAATTTTTTGCTGAAAGCCCTGAAAAGAAAAGGGGGTGACAGACAGTCAATTTTACAGAGAAAACTGTATTTCACTCATTGCACCCCTGTCACGCTGCTGTGTGCTGTGTTTTTAATTGATGAAAAGACTTGCTCATGGGATGCGTTGTCAGGTTTTAGTTGTGGTTTGGAGGACCCAAATGCAGAGGCAGAGGCTGAGGAGATCTCTTGGGAGTTTTAATGGGGCAAAACAGTAAACAAAGGCAGGGATCCAAAAATGCAACTAATAATAAAAGGCAAACCAGAACAATGGAGACATCTGGGGAAAACCAAACACGAGGAGCCAGGGAGAGACGAGGAACGTGGACAACAGCATGGGAGGACAGCAACGAC
>NW_015152158.1:40482-53730 GCF_000732505.1 Cyprinodon variegatus
CCAATAAATCTAGAAAACAAGGAGCAAAGTAAAGAACAGCAGAACCAAGACCATGACATGCGTAGTATGTAAGACCCAGAGCAAGGGTTCTGCTCTTAAGGAAATTAGAAGTTACACCTTCCAGACATAATTTTCTGTACACCTTATAGGATTCACATTTTTCACACTAAAATGTGTGCTTCCAATACAGCTTCCAATACAGTATTCATTTATGTACCTCTTTAACAAAGCTTCTTTTAACATTTTTACTAACATAAATACTATAATAGTATAATTCTTTCATGATTACATAGTTAATCTTATGAAATGTCACCAGAATGTTTTTCTTTAATTTGATCTATTTTTCACATCTTTCTCACTCCAATGGCTGTCTTAATATGCCACTTTCTCAGTGGTGTTTAGATATGCTTCATTAAACTAAATCTTCTTTCACAATAAGCAGTGAATAATTCAAATGTACATTAACACAAATATCTAAGAACTGTGAGATCTGCTTTGGCCCCTCATTTCTGCTGCCATCTTATCTGAGGATGTGCTGATTGACTTCTGATCATTGTTTTGCTCCGCTGTTTACTTGAATTTAGCAGAAAAGAAAAGTCCCATGGAGAATCTAGCTGCATGGTGAACAGGTACATCTTAAGGTGCTTGTTTGATAGCAGGGCTGATACAAATCTTTGAGTTTCATTGTTCTGTAAGTCTAGACTGCTAAATAATATGGGCCGCCACATGGTCTCCTTCCAGTGGGATTATTTATTTATTCATCTGTAGCTCTTTGTTGTGCTGAATAAGAACACTGTTGAACTTTTTTGAGGCACACTAAAATTCTATTGAATATATTCATCCAAATCCAACTCTTAAATGTATTAATCTTTATTATAAAACTGATGTTATAGAAACATATAAAACCTGCTTTCAAAAGTAACTACAATACTCCAGCAGGCTGAGATGGTATAAGCGCCGAAAGGAAATATGCTAACGATTAATCTATTCCCTTTCCGTTTTAATTATTACTGGGCTATATTTAACAAGGCAAGCAAAAACTGTGCTCAGTTTTGCCATATTATATAACGGAGTTCTTCTCGTATTTTCATTGTTTTGTACATTGTTTTGTTGTTTTTAGGTTGTAAAATAAATAATAAACAAATTCAAATTGATAAAGAAAAAAATATTTGTCTAATTTGATTTAAAGTTTATGTCGGATTTTATTTTATTCACTGAAAAGATTTTATTGTGCGCCAAGAACGTGCAAGCAGTGCACATTTGCGAGAGCCCGAAGCTTTGAAGGAACATTGGTGCTCACACTGCCCTAGGCAGTTGCTTGCTTTGCTTGCCTTGTTGCAACAGTACAGAATGTTATGAATAAGGCCTGAGAAAGAGTCTGTCTTGTTATGACAGTGTTTTTTTTTTTTACAGCAAACAATCCAAAATAGGATAAAACTATCTCCTCTCACTCAGACACAGTTTAGCCTTGCAGCTGTGAGTCCTGAGTGAATAAATTTAGAAAGTAATAAAATTATTAAGGAGATTCTAAATTGATGTTTTCCCATGTCAGACCAAGAATACATGCCGATTTCTTAAATATCATATGTACCGTATTTTCACGACTGTAAGGCGAATATAAATGTCTTTTTTTCCCCAAAAAATGTGTGGCGTGCCCTATAGTGCGGTGCGCCCTGTGTGTTGTCACTGCGGACGTAGTTGAGACCACCATGAGAACATTAAAGGGGGAAGTGTGGTCGTGGATTGTGTATAAAAGAACAGGTATGTGCTTTATACAGAACTCCTCCTCATTGAAGAGATGATGAAAGAGTGGCTGAGGGAGGTGTATGTAAGGAGACCAGGTGGTTTTTTCCACTCATCACCATCACTGTAAATCTGTGACTCCATGCGTGCCCATCTCACAGCCGATGTGAAAAACATGGTGAAACAAATGAACGCTGTGCTTGCTGTTATTCCAGGAGGGCTGACAAAGGAACTTCAACCGCTCGACATCGGTGTGAACTGGCCGTTCAAAGTAATGCTACGTTCACGCGTCTGCTGCTTCATTTTTGCTGCTTGTACCAGTTAGTTCTGTGTGTCTAACGCGCGTTGGGCAGAGCTACTCTATCCTTTCTTTGCCTTGCAGCTATATTTGCTGTGATCAGTGGGAATAAAGTAGTTTTAATATGTTTTTAAGTGAGAAAGTCTGACTGAAAACTTAATCATTGCAGTCAGCTCATCCAGATTACAATCCCACCTTCCAATATTATTTCTGTCGGTGGCGCTCAGACCCCCACATACCAGCGGTGCACTGTCAGTAGGAATCCCATTCAATAGCAGCCTCTCGCCTCCTCGCGGTTTACCGCGGCAGCTGGTAGGTGTTTTTCATCTTTCATCTACATTTGTGGCCCTTTGGGGACTTTTCGGCAGCCCTTGAGTGCAGGTGAAAATGGTTTAGATCAAGTTTACCATTGATACATAATTAAAAAAGATATTAGGCTTTAACTCTGAATTAGAAAATTTTATTTTATTTTATTTATTTTTTTTTTATTATTTTTTTTTTTATTAGAACATTTTAAAACCAGTGGAACATGTAAGCTGCAACACATATCATTTAACCCTCTATCATTCACATTTTTGCTTTTTTTTTTTCAGTTGAAAATGCAACAAAAACCGCTTTTACTAATGAACATACTTGGTCCAACCGATTTATTTAAGTTGAAGAAATACAGCACTATAGTGCTATTTCCTGTAGACACAAAACATCTGGAACAAAGAATTTTTTTTTTTTAAATAGGACACATGCAAGTTTTCTATATTTGAAACTTGTGATACTTTACAAATCCCTGATTAAAATAATGAAAAGAATTTACAATTTTAATAAAATTTGAAACCTTTTGGTCCCCCTATAGTAGTTTAACATGATATTCATGGCCCTCATTGAATAGTTTTTGAAGTTTTGCCTCCTTATCATTTGTAGAATCTTTTCTCTAATCAATTTATACATGCATTCTTAGTTTCTTTATATGTGTTCTTCTCTTGGCTTTGCTTTTTTGTCCACATTTAAGTTCAGCATTGCTCACATGCCTATTTGTCCCTAAAGCATGCAGCTCTTCAGTAAAGTCATTATTGAACTGTTTAGATGACATTAAAGCCTGGCTTGCCCTGAACTTTTTAAATTCTAATTTAAAATTTTCTAAATTTTGTGTTTGTTCTCCCTCTGAGGGTTTCCATACTGCTAAATCATCATTACTAAGGTCTAAAATATGTGATAACGAAATTTTCATATTCAATAAATGTATGAAGCTATTGCAAAATCTTGAGCTTTTAACTTCTCATTCCTAGCATTCAAAAAATATTACAATTATTTTTTTTACTTTTAGAATAGAATACAATAATTGTGGAAAAAGTTGTGTTAGAGCAACAGCAGAAGTGGTCAAACAATGTGGACCTTAGAAAAGTGCATGAGAATAACAGAATAAGTAATAGTTAAGAAAATAAATAAATAAAATACTGTACCGTACAGCGTTTTACAATAAGAAAACTGTCCCTCTGGAAAATGAATAACCAATAAACAGCTGTGCACATTATTACAGTAACCGATATGTGAAAATAGCAGCAACACCAGAGATCTGCAGCATCTGACTAAGGCAGAAAGTTTGCAAAATTCAGCATGAATGTGACAACTTATTGAGGTTTTTTGGGATGGACGTTGAGTCTTACAGTTGTTGGGAGGAAGGATCCATGATAAAGATTCGTGGTGCATTTAGGTTGCAAACAGTGTCCTTACATTTTTGTCAATCCCCAAATTGATTGCATTTCTGTGATTATTTGCATTTGTGTATTACAAAGAGGGCTGCTCAGTTGAGCAGTGTGTAGCACTGCTGCCTTGCAGCAAGAAGATTCTGGGTTCGATTCATGGCCCGCCGTCTTTCTGCATGGAGTTTGCATGTTCTCCCTGAGCATGCGTGGGTTTTCTCCAGGTACTCCGGATTCCTCCCACAGGCACCTACCCCACTCGGGACAAGTGTGTCAGATAATGGATGGATGGGACAAAGGTAGTATAAATAGTTACACTCCATTGATCTTTTTTAAACAATTTTAGTCAGCTCTTCATAGGACTGAGACTGCCCTAGTGAAACTCACTCAGTTAATGGACTCCAGAATTATTTTGTCCTGTGAATAATAAAATATTTGGTATTATTCTTTCTCAGAGGTTCTATTAGGCTTCTTTTTTATATCTGACTATTGGGGTGTATTGTACTTGCCTAAAAAAAACATATGTTTAGCCCACCCCAGCATTGGATAATGTGTATGTCATTTTTTGTATCATTGCCTTGAGATAGACAGTGAATTATGGATTAAAGACACATAATTATACATATAAAAACATACCATATATATATAACCATATATCTATTTTGTATACATACTCTGCACAGACACTCCACTACACATTAAAGTGACCAGGTATTACATACAAGTTCATAACCCCTGATGAGGAAAAGTCACCAAATTTCATGAAGAAAAAAAAGGATAACCAGCACTTTGATTAACGAAAAAACTGAAATGGGTCAAATTGATCCGTTACATATTATACATAATGGATAATAGTGGAACGGTCCTGTCTGAAAATAACTCCCAAAACAGAGGCAGTGTTGATGTTTTTCGATCCATCATAAAGGACAAAGATATCAACATACTCATTAAAGGATGGCATTGGAGATGTTCTACTACAGGCAGCCAAAAGAGCCCATGGTAATCACAGAAATACCTGACGAGCCCTGGCAAAAAGTTGGGACTGATTTGTTTTATTTTGATGGAAAGAATAATCTTGTTGTAATCAACTACCTATCCAACTATCAAGAGATTCCACTGCTCCCCAAAATGTCAGTGGCCTGTGTGCCAGGCATAGGATTCCTCAAAATCTGTACAGTGACAATGACCCATCCTACAGCTGCAAAGAGTTTCAGGATTTTGCACAAGAATTGTCTCACTGACCTGCTAATTGGTGGCAGCCCAGGGCGGGGCTATTAGTGCGCACACCTGAAGTGCTTTGCCTCACATTGGTGAAGGCATAAATGACACCTAGGAAGGCAGCTGCGAATTTCTTGCAAGTTATGTAAGACTCATGACGAAAACTAGCTGCAGAGAATTGAGGACCCATGTAAAAAAAACTGAAGAGTAATCTGACTTTTATAGGATCTTGTTGCTACTGCTCTTTAATTTATTATGTGTAATTTGAGTGGAGTCCTCCTTGTTTGATTTATGCTCCTTGATTTGAAAATGGCTACAGTGGTGTAAATAATTTGGGGAATGTGTATCCATGTTGTGCTTTATCGGGTTGTGTTGTATGGTATTTAAAGTCAAATGTCTGGGCAAGGTGCATATCATATCATGGTACATTTTGTAAAACTGTCATGTGTATATGAAAATTAGATTGATTCAAGTATTTTGATTTCATTTAGTTTGTGTCCTGAATATTATATGTTCACTAACAATCCTGACTGTCTCATCAGGTTTTCACCTGACTGTTGTTAAGACTGACCACAAAATGGGGAAATAAAAAGATGGAAAAGGCCTCAACTGCTCTGTCTGAGTAAATCCAGCTTTCCAGATCTTCAAAAGAGACAAAAGGCAAATTATGACTAGTCAACAAAGAGCTTAGTACCACTATCTATGTTGGGATCTGGAGGTCTGTCCACCTTTCTCCAGCAGAGGGCGCCCTAGGTCTCCTGGAGCTGAAGCTGACTACCACACCTGCGGCTCGTTTGCTCATCAGGAGACCAGCATTTAAGCAGTAGCAGAGCTACACTCCAGTGCCAGAGTGTTAAGCCAGTTACGGTTAGCAAGCCTGAGCCAACCAACCTGTCTGATTCTCTGACTCCCCTGAAACCTGAACTTAACCTGTTTTTGTCCTCTCTGCTTCCTAGGAAGAACCTGACTTAACCCTGGAACTCTGGAAGAGTTTCTCAGCTGAGACCAGCTGTCTGATCTCAGAAGAACCTTGGAAGGTCAAACTGTCTGAGCCTGCCTGCCCGCTCTCAAGAAGAGAACTGGAAAGTAACTCTGATCTGAACACTGCAAAGTCTGAAGTCAAGCCCTGCCTCTGCCAAGCCCTCTGCCTACCTTCTGCCTCTGGACCCTCCTGGTTCCCTCCCTCTGCCGCTCAGCCTAAATCACTGAACAGGTACAGACCTGCATTACTCAACAAGCAACAGTATTTGGATCTCAGCTAACCGAACTGTCCCTCTCTGCAGAGAACCCAGTTGTGACCAGTCCTGGATCTGTTTCCCAAGAATCAGTTCTTTAATATCATTGTGTTTCAATAAACTGTTGAAATTTTCCCTCTGAGTCTGTGTGTTCTGCATGTGGGTTAGAAACCTTGGTCCCAACATGACAATCTAGGCATGACACACACTGGAAAATATTTAAATCTAGATGAGTAATTTTTTTTTTTAAATAAGTGTATTTGTTCTTGGATTACAGAGGGAAAACAGACATTTTACACTTAAAATAAGAAAACACAATTGTCTTATTTCAAGTGCATATTATCCAATCATCTTATTTTAAGAGTAAAAATACTCATTCCATTGGCAAACTATCTCATTTACTGACTCAAATTAAGGGTAAATTCACTTAATTTAAGACATTTTTACTTATTTCTAGATATGTTTTTCTAGTGCAGTAAGAATACATGATTCCAACACCTGGAGCAAGAAAGCAACAGTTCTTGAGGAAGTGAGTCTACAAGAAGATCCACATGGAGATCCAGCCTCCACTGCATCAGAGAATCAACCATCAGATGATCACCAAAGAGCTGTAGAGACTGACTAACCAGTGTTGAGAAGATCACCATGCACTGTCAAAGCACCTGACAGGCTGAATCTATGACTATGAGCTGTATCCTTTTCATTGAAGTTTGAGTTACGGTTTATGTTGTTTTTGAAGTAATGTTAGGTTGAAAAGAAGATATGTGAGATTACAAGAACATAATAATACACATATACAAAGATTGCTAGATAACATTGCTACTTATGGGACTGCTGCTAAACTAGTTTATATATATAATGTTTTCATCTCTAAAAAAAGGGGATTTGATGATAAGTTAATGAGTTGCAGTTTTACCCCCTGCCACCTGATGACCACAGATATGATGTACCCCCGGATGTGTGTCTGTGTGTTGTGTCGTGTATTTTCTCTTAAAGACTTAAAATTGAAGCTAAGTTTTATAAAAATTCAAAGTTCTTAAAAAGCAGAAACGTCTCAAACAAAGATCCAAAAATCAGGCAGAAGCAGCTGAGTCCAAGTCCAGGGTGTTTTATTGCAAAACACAACACAACCACACGGAGCTGGTCACCGGTGAGCAACTGAACAAATGGTGAAAACAGCCCTCTTTTATACATTTCATTGGGCTTGGGGCTCTTTCATCTTGGTGGAAGACCCTCCTCCAAACCATATTTTATATTTTTAATTGAAGCCTTTCTTTGATTTATCAAAGCTTTTTCTTTCACAAGTCATAGTGACATTACTTGTAGATCATGATGACATTTATTGCTACTACATCATAGTCTTAATCATCAATATGTCAAAACAATGTTTTCATCCAGTATGACTTATGATCATAACATCACATCAAAAAAGGTCAGCATGAGTTTAAAACTCAAGGTCCCAGTAAAACCCTCACTTTCTGTGCGACCAGTACTGCATAGTGTGCTTTGACGATGACAACTCAATTTATCACAATTAGTTCAGCTTAGCTGTGCAGCCCTGAACAACCCATTCTCAATGCGTCTGTCTTACAAACAGGACTCATTTCTGCACCCTGGTTTTCAGAGGCCTCAAATGGCCTTGAATTCCCTGCAATGCTCCTGTTCTTTCGCTCACTCTAGGGGTTTTCCCACCCTGGCCTTATCTTTCAGACTTCAAGGTTGCGCCTCACAGCTGCAGCCGCAGAAGCCTTTTACACACACACTGCTTCTGTATCTCTCCATATTCGGTGGCGCACATTCTTTTGGACTCTGTGACCTGTATAACATAAATGTATTTAGTGTAAAACATTTATTCAATATGTAAAACATGTATCCAATATATTCTAATCATTGGTGTAGATTAATTTACTTCATCAGTTGCAAGTCATCAGTAGAGGAAGAATTAACATATCAGGGTGTACCTGTATCTTCCTGACTTGTTAAGTTAATAAATAACTTTAGTTATGGACCCAAGTTTCTTCATTAAGATTAGAAGATTTTTTTTTTTTGCTGAAAATACAGAAACAGCTTTTCCCAGCGATATTTAAAGTAGGACGAAATTCCACCCCCCTATTTTTAATTGGTTAACTTGGAAAGGGGTGGGTGATGGAGTGATGACTCCATCACCCACCCCATAAACTCCATGACCGATCCACCCCAACATTGGGGGGGTGTCATATAGGTCATAAAGGTTATAAAGGTCATGAGTCATCAATCATCTTTGATGTAAATTGTCTCCTTTATCTACTGACATATTATTTAGAGTTCATAGTGGTGAAAAAAAAAAATAATAATTTTATCATATTCATATTCTCTCCATGTCCCACACAAGCACCCACCTGAACATTCATGTTAGGAGGATGTACATGGGTCTTCTTTATCCTTAGGATTTGGCAACATCTGTTGAGATTAATTTGTGAGTGAGGAGAGGATAGTCCCTGTCCTTTAGGCTCCAAGTCCATTCCTGAAGATGGCTGTTCAGTTTAAGAAGGAGCATTTCAAGGAGAATAACACTTGAGTATTTCTGTCAGTGCCCTGTGATACACTGGCGACCTGTCCATGGTGTCAGGGTGTACCCAGTCTCTCTCCTAGACAGCTGGAGATAGGCACCTGCACCCCATGTGACCCTAGCAGGGACAAAGACGGACAAAAATGGATTGAATTGTAAGTAAATTAATACACTGGGAAAAGGTGTCCTTTCAAGATGGCAATGGCGACAGCCCTGAAACATATATAAGGCATTTTTCTGCCTTAAAGTAACAAATATGGACAAACGGGCAAAAAGCTGGGGGCCATCAGCATAACAGTGCACATTAATACCATGCAGTCCAAAAACACGACCAAGTATTATCTCTAGCACTGATCCCTCTGCTAACTCTAGATCTTTAGGAAGATTTATAATAAACATTAAAAAAAAAACATACATCTTTTTCTATTTTACCTATGATTCAAAAGCTTTGCTTATAAATAAGGATTTCTTAAAAGATGTTGGCCTCTAATGTATTTTGATGTATTCTGCAATGTTTACACAAGGATTTATTTTAAGTCCAAAATAAAAGCATTTTAGAGTTAAGGATTTATTGTTTATTTTCAACCACCAAGGCGATAATTACCACCATAAAAAAGTCCCTTCATGTGTTTAGTTTTATAAGACAAATAGAATTAAATCTTGACCAACCTTCAGAATCATAGACAGGTTTCAGATATTACAGGCTAACAATGGAACCAAACAACCCACTCATCGGTTACCATTTGCATGCTTCCAAGCGATACAAGGCTTTGTCTATATAAGACTAAAACTCACTGCGGATCCAGACATTTGAATTGAAAAATCTTCCTGGAGAGGTGGCGAAACGTCTTTAAATCTTGGAAACGAAGTCCAGTGGATATTTTTTGAACTTTTACGGAATGACTATGACCTGGATGACTGAGAATCTTCATCAGCAATTAAATCTTTGGTTAAAACGTAGAGCTCCATTTGTCTAGCAGCGTGCAATATGAAAAATGTACAAAAAAATAGCTTTACATAGCTTCAAACAGATTTAGGATATGGAAATAACCCTTGCTGAAGGCACAATTAAGGTTTTCCTGTAGGTCGATGTCATGACAAAATGAAAAAAACAGGAATGCTTCCAAAATTGCTACATCTCCTGATCAGTCTTCCTTCAGACGATGGGATGAAGTGAAGTATATTAATGTCTTTTTTTACAAGAAAATAAGATAGAGATGGTGATTTTTTTTCAACACTTTGAGCCTCGACTTAAAAGACTTTAGGCATTGCTCCTTTGTTTAGAAATGTATTACATCCTACATCCTATTCTCCAAACAGGATTGTACGCACATTCTCTAAGGAGATACTAAGCCATTCTTATTGTAATCTTACTTAAAAAAAAATACCTGCTCTCCCTCAAACAGTCTGATAGTAAACAGAACGACTTGCAAGCAGAAATAAAAAGACAAGAAAGACAAGATATTTCTAAAAAATACAGAAATATCTTTTTCTCTGCAAGAATGATGCTGCACAAATATTTATATTCTAATCTTAATAATCTGAAGTACGCTGTTGAGTTCCCCTGAAATAATAACCAAAAATAGCATTAAATTTGGATTTCCGCAGTACTTTGTTAAAGTCTTCTTTTTTTGTGGTATTTTTGCATTTTGAATAAAACTGATGTGTTAATTATTGATTACTCTGTGTGGTTTGGATTTAGTTTTGATAATTTCTATGGATTTTGAGTTAGATTTTATCCCCAGTTGCCCTCTGTTCCCATATCTTCCATTGTCATCCTTCATTACTAGCACCTTTCTATGGCCTCTATTCATCCTCTGGGTATAAAAAAGATAATTAGTTAATGTTATTAATAATATGGGAAACTCTCAAGAAATATCACATTACATTGTAAAGTTTACACTGCTCAACCACCGGGAAGCACTGTTGTCATTATATTTCATTGCTACATGCTGCACAAATGGATCATTTAGATGAAAAAAAAAAAAATAATGTACCATGATATTTAGAGCACTGTTAATGTCTTTTCATGACAGTGTTATTCTTGGGGGAAATTGTGAGTAAAGCTAAAGTAAGAGGTCAATCTTCTGTTTTTGAAATACAGTTTAATCAAATTCATTTGGCTTACATAGTGCCAATTCTCTCTTGTATCTATAATCAAAGGTGTTGATAGTAGTAACTTGGCTGATATTTCCTTTCAAGATGGTGACACAAAACATCAAGACCAAATAAAGCTCCAAAGAAGAGAAGAGGTAGAAAGACCATAAAGATAGGGGTGGAACAAAGATATACTACAAAATGGATGAATAGTGATAGAATGAAGTAGCATGATGAAATGTGGCTCCTATATTCTCTAGACACCTAACACTATTGCAGCATAATGCTAGAGATAGCTCAGGATAGATCTGAGGATGAATTCTCTGATATAAGATGGGGCTTCGTCATTTAGAGCTTTATATGTCAGAAGTTGGATTTTATATCTTAATCTGGGTTTAACTGGAAATCAATAAAGGGGTGCTAAAATAGGAGAAATATGATTCCAGTTTTCAACAGAACTCTTGCGTCAAGATATTGGATGAGCTGAAGATTTTAAACTACATTTAGTGGACTTTTTGATAGTACAGATATACAATAGTCCAGCTTTTAAGTGATAAATTAGATCAGTGGTTCTCAACCCTGGTCATCAAGTACCTCTATTCTGCATGTTTTAGATTTCCCCTTTCTGCCACACATTTGACAAATAAAATAAATTAAATAACAGAATTCTGAAGCACTTGTTGGCTGACAAAAGGTGTCATGCTATCATTTGAATCAGGTGTGTTGCAAAAGAGACATCTTAAATATTCAGGGCGGTGATACTTAAAGAGCTGGTTTGAGAATTAATGTTTTAGATCAGTGGTGCGCATTCTGTGGTATGTGTACCACCAGTGATACGCAAGGGCCCTCTAGTGGTACGCAGGGGGATGTTTTGATTTTCCATATTTTTTTCCACATTTTCACTTACAAGAAGGAAATAAAAGAAAAATGTAATGTTTATAAATACAACGTTTTAAAACAAATATGTAGCTTTAGATAAATTAAATTCTGCCTTAAAAAATATTTGTCGCAAACATGCTCTGCTTATGTAGACACGTAGCTTACAGGCTGCACGGAATCATTGATCACTAGCATAGGATCACTTCAACTGTTGGTGCAAGCAGGGACATTCACGGAAATTCAGAAAAAAAAAAAAAAAAATAATGTTATAACCTTGAAATTAGTTTAAAAGCGTGGCTAAGTGGAGGGAAAAGGGCGGAGAAAAGAAAAGTGCATGAGTCGAGCGAGGAAGCAGAACCAAGCACTTCAAATGCTAACGTCGAAAGATGCAGCACTTACCTTGAAATGCCTGCGGCTACTTCAAACAGTAATGTTAGTGTTAAACGCTGCAAAACTCAAAGGAAATATGACCCTGCATATCTGGAGTCCAGGTTCTTTTGGTTATTTTTTTCCCTGCAACTGGACGAGACGGCAGATGCCACAAATTTGCTGGTGTATGTGAGATATGAATACAATGGTGCAGCTCATGAGGATTTCCTGTGCTGTCAGCTCCTGGAGACCAGAACTACAGCTGAGCACATATTTCAGCTACTGGACACCTTTATCCAAGAACATGGGATTGATTGTATTGGTGTCTGTAGAGATGGGGCCAGGGCAATGTGTGGAGGCCACAGTGGAGTAGCAGCACGGATTCGCGAGGTGGCACCTGAGATGACATGGACACATTGTAGCATCCATCGCGAGGCGCTTGCTGTAAGGAAGATGCCTGAAAAGACAGGTAGAATGATAGTTTCGTTTTTGGGAAAACCGCTCATTTTTGGTTTTTGCTTGTGTATTTCAAACCCAGGAAACGCTGGTTGCTCCATGAAAAGATTATCCAATAATGACCTTGTCCAATCTCCCTCCTCACCTGTCAGCAATTGTGAATCTATGACAATAAAAAGTAACTAATGTCCCTATCATTCTTACTGAAACCTTAAATAAAGGCATCCGTTATCATCAATTCTCAAAAAACTAAACAAAATAATAAAAGCAAACTATACTAAGAAACACATGGAAGAATGAATAAATCAGTAAAATCTCTTCAATAGCGAATACAGACCTACTATTACTTTTTCATTTTGTTTTTTTATTTCCAAATGTGAAACTGTTTACAGCAATTTGTTTTCTAAGTAGCCTGCCTATTATGAGGAAAGAAAAGAGATGTTGATCATTACATATTGGCCTACAATCCATTCATGCACAGACGGGTTGAAAAATGAAGAAAATATAAGTGAAACTATTTACTACCTTTGAATAAAAGCACTGAAAGGACCAGGAGAAGACGAAAATACATCACTGGGAGTATAACACGGTTAAAGCTACAGTGTGTAAAAATTACAGGTATATACAGTCAGAAATGTAATATATTATACATAACTATGTTATTTATCATCATCTACGAGCTCAGCCTCTTAACCTTAATATTTGCGT
>NW_015152158.1:55614-58678 GCF_000732505.1 Cyprinodon variegatus
TCTATTTAAGGAAAATAACTTTTTAGGACAAGTGTTTGAAAGAGGAACTCTAAATGTTGGTGTTTAGTACATGGGGAAAATAGTTAAAATTGAAAAAAAGATCACACAGGCAAAAAATAAAACAGGATTTTACGAGTTCTCAAGAATGAAAATAATAAAGAAAACTATTTAATGCAAAGCAAAATGTGTTTGTTTATATTTTTCATAAATGGGAAATCATATCCACTTTAGTAAAGTAAGGTACATTTTAACAAGGAATATTATTTCTTTTTCAGTTTTTTGTTATTTGAAATACTAATGTGAATTTATGATTTTATTTAATGGGTGTGTAAACTTTCAAGCACAACTGTACATGTCTAAGGGACTGTCAGTTGAAAACCATGTGGGTAAATGTCAAAATGGACACTTAAAATGTGTAAACATTTTGTTGGTATCTGAAACTTAATTTTTACTACTATAATTTTGTTTTGTTATTTTTTTACTAACCTTAGGGTTGGCCAATAAGCACTGAGGAATTGAGTCTGAGTCTGTTATACCTGTTGTGAATTTGGCCCATGGTCAAGAGTGTCTGCTGTTTGTTTTTTAGGGTCAGAGTACATAGAAAATATGATTAACTGCAACCTTAAGGAAGATTTTTAAGCTAAGAGCAATCTGAAATACCTCAAATGTGCCCTATTTAAGATATGTTAAGATTCACCCAATTTGTTCTGTTATCTTTTCCAAAGATACAATTTGCAAATCTTGTCCTTTGATGATGCTTTTAATGATATGGCTTCATTCTCTCTGAGTGGCCTTTCAGCTCAGGCAAATCCAGGACTCATGTCAATATGAATAATGGCACTTATTACACTCTTCAGAGAGCATTGTCATGGGGAATTTTGCTTTTTTCTCGGGTGTATGTGCATATTTAACTGGTTCATTGTAGAGTAACAGAGCCTGTCTCTTTCCTCAACAGTGTGAAAGAGCTAACATAAGCCAAATCAACCTTTTAAAGTGCACGTTATATATTTTGCACCTGTGTAGAGTGAGGAGATACCTGCAGGTTGTTGCCCCTGCTTCAACTCACTAAACCTAGTATGAGTCTTTTCCAAGGTCAGTCCCTCTTAGCTTCTACAAACAGAAATTACTACAAAGGCATTGCAGTCTTTAAGGGAAATAAATAGATATTCAGTATGAAAGGATAAAAGGTATTAGAAAATGAGTAAATATGAGATATTTTTATATACATTTGTTCCAACAGTCATACATAGCACACTTTTTTGTGATCCCGCATTATAAAAGATATTAACAATAATTTTATAAAATTTAAAACTGTTTGGTAAGATGAAGGTTTTTCAGGAGACTTAAGTTAGTGACAGGGAGCATGCCTATAAAAAGTATTTTACTGTTTTGAGTAATGGCATTTGTCGGCTTTGCAGCACCTTCCAGATGCGAGCAAAAAGATTGCTTTGTTTATGGACGGCAACATCCTTCAGGGTAGCTTGGCTAACATGTAGTTTCCTGAAAATATCATCTGGGTTGACTCTCTCAACAGTTTTGTGATGCATAAACAACAATTATGGAAACTGACACTATGTCAAATGCCTGTGGTTTGAACAGTAACACCAAGTTTATTTAAGCTGAGATCAGAAAACAGTGTTAAACAATCAATTCTTTTTTTAGCTGGTTTTGTGGCGAGTTGAAATGTTGATTTAAAGATAAACTCAAATGAAGTATTTTCAGATTTTATTAAATTTGATCTCATTTGAATTGAATGATGACAAAGCAGACCACAAGTTCCACTTGGTTTAAGCATGACATGGTGTGTAGCATTTCCTTTTTTGTTTTAGTTTTTAAACATGATAGAAAAAAAGAAGTCATAGTTCAGCTTTTCAGAATAAAGCTTATCTTTCGCCATCCATCTGTTTTCCGTTATGTTTATCTCGAATGGGGTTGTGAGGGGTGTTGGCATCTATCTCCAGCTGAGAGGCTCGGTCCACCCTGGACAGGTCGCCAGTCCATCGTAGGGCAACACAAAGTCAAACAGGACAAAACAACCTTTCACACAAACTCACACCTAAGGGGAATTCAGAGAAGCCAATTACAGTCACGTTTTTGGACTGTACCTGGAAAGTACCTGGAGATAGCCAATGTTTCAATGTAAAAACAAAAAACAACAATTTTTCATCTTCTTGCTGGAGCGTTTTATTTTCCACAGAATAAAGCAGCGGTTAAAGCAGACTTCCACAACAAATTCAGGTTATTTAAATAGGAAGAAGTCCAAAGAATTAATGGTATATCAGTAAATGTTGCAACTCTTTTGTTTTCATAAGTTGTTTAACAGCGATAGAGTAAAGGATAGAATTAAAGACTGTTCAGTAGCCTTTCCTGGCACAGACAGATGGTTTAGGGTAGGAGCACTGTAAGTCATCCCAGCACTTCTGATCTGCATTAAAAAAAGGAGAATTGTAACTTTTCTTCAAAAGGATTAAATTGATGATACAACCCTTTAACTAAATAATATTAAATGTCATAAACAACAACATACTTAATGCAGCATCTCTGAATAAGACATTTTATTCGAGTTAAACATAATCTTACATCCATGGTTGATGCAAAGGCAATGCTGCTTTCCATGTAAGTTATTAGGCTCTCCAGAACACCAGTTGTTAAAGTGGAAATGAGTACTGTCACTCCAAAACCACTGATTCTCCTGTAAAATCAAAAAGAATTTTATAGGAGGGTGAGTAAAATATAGAAGAATAAACTGTTGTGTTAAATAAAATACCTCGTGTGCATCAGTGCCTCCAATCCAGCTCTCTTTAAACTCATGGCTAGAAGTCAGGATCAGCCTCTGGATCTCATGGTACTCCTCAATGTCATGAACCGATGCCAGGTTTCCCCTCATGGACACACAATTTCTCTACACATGGCGTTTAAAAAAGAAGTGACATATTTCTGTAACATTTACTGAGAAAAAGTGAATAATCTGCTGAATTAAAGGTATTTTGTAACCTCAGCTTTGGCCCAACTCATGGGCCTTGGAATGTAGCGGAAGCAGCGGCCGTTGAGCGGAGTCCAACCA
>NW_015152158.1:60137-77652 GCF_000732505.1 Cyprinodon variegatus
AAAAAATATCCGGATGAAGGCCTGCACTGATTACCCAACCAGTATTAAGGAAACAAATCTATTTTGGGTCAGTTTTATCTCTAAATCATTTTGCAATGTGAACAAATATGGTAACATTTTTGGAGCAATATATCAAGTAATCACAATTTTCCAATTCACAGTAGCAGATACATTTATGTGGGATTCCGTAAAAGTAAAAAAAAAATAAAAAAGGAAAACCACTGGACTTTGTTTCCAAGATTTGTAGATGTTTCGCCACCTCTCCAGGAAGCTTTCTCAATTCAAATGTCTGGATCCGTAGTGAGTTTTAGTATTTATATAGACAAGGCCTTGTATTGCTTGGAAACATGCAAATGGGAACCGATGAGTGGGTTGTTTGGTTCCATTGTTAGCCTGTAATATCTGAAACCTGTCTATGATTCCAAAGGTCTGTCGTTAAAGGGGTGATTGTCGTTAAAGGGGGGGATTGCCTCCTGTAATACCTGAAACCTGTCTATGATTGTTAAGGGTTCACCACCTCTGTGGACTCAGATTCCAGCTTCCAAAAACTTACAATTCAGTATAGAGAGGATCCCTTCCAGATATCACCACACCCCCCACCCCTTCACAGAAGAACAATGTAGCTCCCCGCTCCAGCCGGTGAACAATACCTCCTTAACGACCGACCCTTAACAATCATAGACAGGTTTCAGGTATTACAGGAGACAATCCCCCCCTTTAACGACAATCACCCCTTTAACGACAGACCTTCGGAATCATGGACAGGTTTCAGATATTACAGGCTAACAATGGAACCAAACGACACACTCATCGGTTTCCATTTGCATGTTTCCAAGCAATAGAAGGCCTTGTCTATATAAAGACTCAAACTCACTGCAGATCCAGACATTTGAATTGAGAAAGCTTCCTGGAGAGGTAGCCAAACGTCTTCAAATCTTGAAAACCAAGTCCAGTGGATTTTGTTTTTTTTAACTTTTACGTAATGACTATGACCTGGATGAAGTGAGGTTGCAAACAGAAGTAGGGATAAAATATTCCTTTTAAATGTGTGTTTTTTTCAGAGGCTTTGTTTGCACGGCCAGATGAAACTAGGTCTTTATTTCACTTATTCATATGTGAAATAATTACAAGCATCTAAATGTGTTACTCTAAGATACTCTGATATGAAGATAAAACCCCTGTTAAAACAGTTCTAGAAAGAGGATCCAGCAAAACCACAGCATTATACATTTCTAACCTAGTCACTTCTGACTGTGCAATCTTTTTTGGCCTTTTAACTACCCCTTTTTAGCAAAGTTTTTGCACAATGCATGTGCAACATTTTTGTTTTTTCATATCTACTTTGATCAGATGAAATGAAAAAAAAACACTATAGGAGAAGTCAAAACCTTTTTTGGCCAAATGTTTGAAGGTTAGGTTTCACAAATAATTTTACAAGGTCTATTCTAGTTCCATTACTAACATCAACAATACTGTGCCCTCTGACAAAATGTCACTGTCTGCTTAAGCCTATTTCACTAATATGGCGCAAAACATTGTACCTTAAAACTTTCTAAGACATTTTATGCATAAAAAAGGACCTTACAAAATATGTTATTATACACACCAATCATGTACAATTTTAAAGAAACCTAAATAAAAAAAACAAGAAAAACTATTGAAAATATCACAGATTATATTTCTAACTTTAGTTATGCTCTCGCCACTATAGGTGGTGACATGTTCACATGAAACTCCATTATCTGTGGAGTTTATTGAAGCAATTTGCCCAAACGGGTCAATGCCCGGAATGTAGGAATGTAGATCGACCGGTTAATCGAGAGCTTTGCTTTTTGGCTCAGCTTTCTCTTTACCACAACAGACCGGTACAAGGCCCGCTTCACAGCAGAAGCCGCACCAATCCGCCTATCGATCTCTGCTCCATCTTCCCCTCATTTATGAACAAGACCCCAAGATACTTAAACTCCTCCATTAGGAGCAGTACATCCTCCCCAACCTGGAGAAGGCA
The DNA here is from genome assembly GCF_000732505.1 of Cyprinodon variegatus. Lineage (NCBI taxonomy): Eukaryota > Metazoa > Chordata > Actinopteri > Cyprinodontiformes > Cyprinodontidae > Cyprinodon > Cyprinodon variegatus. Next base: position 62,146 of record NW_015152158.1, read on the forward strand.
CTCTACCCTTTTCCGGCTCAAGATCATGGTCTCGGATTTGGAGGCACTGATCCTCATCCCCGCCGCTTCACACTCAGCTGCAAACCGCTCCAATGAGAGCTGTAGATCACGCCCTGATGAAGCAAACAGAACCACATCATCTGCGAATTACAGAGATGCAATCGTAAGGCCACCAAGGCAGATCCCCTCAACACCTTGGCTGTGCCTAGAAATTCTGTCCATAAAAGTTATGAACAAAATCAGGGACAGAGGGCAACCTTGGCGGAGTCCAACCCTCACCGGAAACGAGTCCGACTTACTGCTGGCAATGTAAACCAGGCTCTGACATCGCTCATACAGAGACCTAACAGCGCCTATTAAAGGGCCCGTTACTCCATACTCCCGGAGCACCCCCCACAGGAAGAGATGTTAGCGGGATTAGGGAGTTCTTCGAAGTACTCCACCCACCGACATACAACGTCCCGTGTCGAGGTCAGCAGCACCACCACCCCCATCCCCCCACCCCCACTATAAATAGTGTTGGTACTGCACTGCTTCCCCCTCCTGAGATGCTGGATTGTGGACCAGAATCACTTCAAAACCGTTTGGAATTCTTTCCCCATGGCCTCTCCGAACTCTTCCTAAGCCGGAGTTTTTTCCTCATCAACCAGCCGATTCACCTGCTGCTTTGACTGCCAGTACATATCAGGTGCTTCTGGAGTCCCACAGGTCAATAAAGTGTGATAGGACTCCTTCTTCAGCTTGATAGCTTCCCTCACTGCTGGTGTCCACCAGTGTGTTCGAGGGTTGCCACCACGACATGCACAGACAACCTTGCAGCCACAGCTCCGACTAGTCGCTTCAACAATAGAGGGACGGAACATGGTCCACTCAGACTCAATGTCCCCCACCTCTCTCGGAACGTGTTAAAAGCTCTGCCAGAGATGGGAGTTAAAGCTCCTTCTCAAGGGGGGAGTCTGCCACACATTCCCAGCAAATGCTCACAATACGTTTGGGCCAACCAGGTCTGATCAGCGTCCTCCCCCACCATCGGAGCCAACTCACCACCAGGTAGTGGTCGGTGGAGAGCTCCGCCCCTCTCTAAACCCGAGTGTCCAAGACATGCGGCCGCAGGTAAGATGAAACAACAACAAAGTCGATCATTGAACTACGGCCTAGGGTTTCCTGGTAACAAGAGCACATATGGACACCCTTATGCTTGAACATGGTGTTCGTTATGGACAATCCATGATGAGCACAGAAGTCCAACAACAGAAGGTGTGCCATTCCTTTCAACCATGCCTCGCCTGTTCTCACCGTTATTGCCCATGTGAGCATTGAGCATTGTAAACGAGATAATTATCTTGTCATTTTGAGAAAACATTTCATTGTTTAACCGTTATAACGAGATAGTTATGTCATTATCTCGAGAAGTCAAAGGGAAAAAAAAGTCAAGTACGGCTGATCTCGGCTACTGTACATCCCTGAGACTGCAGGAAATAAAACCTAGGATCTCAGCAAATGGTTTTATTCTGCTAGCAAAGCAGGTCTAGATTCAGTGGCACCATTGATTAATTAATAAATAAGACTAGTCTAAAACTAGGCATGAAAGCTGGTTAAATGATGACACTCGAGCTGCCAGGAGATACTGTTGCAGAGCTGAGCGTAAAAGGGATTGGACAGACTACTGGCATTACTCCAAACATTGAAGGAATCCTGGCCCTGTTACCAGAAAACTGTAAGAGACGCAATTATCAAATGAAATTGTGTCAAACAGTCACAGTCAGTCTGTTTTATTTAAAACCATTGATTTTGTTCTAAATGTTCCACATAGAAGCTGTATAGAGACATCATCTGCTGCATTTTGCAGTTGTTTAAATTTTTCTTGTCAACAAAGTCACTTCTCTTAGGACCCAAATCATACCCTCTCTGCTCACCCCTTCAGTCTTGGTACTTTTTCTCCTGTTTTCCACAGCTTTGAACCTGTGACTTTGCTGTCTTTGGAGGAGGTAGTTATTCTGTGTAAAATGCAGCTCCTTTTACTCGAGGCAGCTCGCAAAGGTTAGACCTTCATGTCAGCATTTTGAAACAGTTGCCCATGCCTTTGTAACCACTTGGCTGGATTACTGTAATGCACTTTACAAGGGTATCATTCATTCATGTGTTTCTTAGCTTCAGAGGGTGCAGAATGTTACTGCACGTCTTTCAACAGGTACATGTAAATTTCACCATATATGCCCTATTTTAGCCTCATTAGATTGGCTGCTATTACGTTTTAGGATTGATTTAAAAATCATTGTATTTGCTTTTAACCTCATAAAACCGGCCAGGTCGCTGGCGACCCAGTGGACCTAAAGCGGGGGTAATAATTCAGAATGCATAAAATTCCACCGGTAAAATGTTTATCAGCAGGTGGAGCCATTGCACGCAGCTCCAAGCTGACAACAAAACTTCCATACCCCACAGCTCTGAAACTATTACAGCTACAGGTCTGAAAGTTTCTGTATTTGTGGTTGACATGATGTAGAACAAATACAATGAAACCTGCCTTTTCTCAAGAATGTTGTTATTGCTGCTGTTCAAAAAAGACCTATCATTTTGAGAATTAAAAAACAACAACTTTGAGTCATGTTTGAACTGTCACATGTTGGTCTGTGTTCTACTCACCCAATTTAAATATTAGGAAACTAGAGGGTGTTAGCTTTCAAATAATGTATTGCACATGTAATCTGGGCTTACAGTTCCTAAATTATTTGCTTTATCATTTGGGTCACATCCACCCAAAATGAGGTTGATGTTAAGACGCTAAAGCTCCTAATGGTCTTTCCCCACCATACCTGTCTGAGCTGCTTCATCCCTACACACCCTCTTGCTCCTTTATATCAGCTGACCAGTTATTGAGGGTGTTACCTTGAAGACGAGGACCACCCACTGACAGGCCTTGGAGTTGAGTGGCACCCACTTAGGGGCCATGAAGGGAAACCCTCACAGAGCTGTTTCACAGCATGATCCATCAGAGGGCTCAGAAGACTCTGCGCGGGGGTCTCTGGATGACATACAGCATGCTCTGGCATCTCTGGAGAGGGATCGCTAAGAGGATCTGACTGAGAAGGAAAAAAAAGTCCTAAGGGGTCTGACTGTGGGGCTAGAACACTGAGAGGAGCTGACTGATGAGAAGGGATCACTTGCCTGCTAAAGGGCTATGGCTTGGGGAATGGCCCGCTAAAGGGCTCTGGCTTAGGGGATGGCCCGCTAAAGGGCTCTGGCTTGGGGGCTAACCTGCTAAAGGGCTCTGGCTCTGGAACTTTCCCACTGAAGGGCTCTGGCTTGGAAAAGGCTGGCTGGCAAGGAGATGACGGAGGTGGAAAGAAAGGGAAAAAGTCTTCACTCTTCCCATTAAGAAATTCCCATCATTGGGACTTCATGAGACGAGGAACACTCGCTGCTGGGGTCGTGGTGTTGGGAACTGGCTTAAGTGGTTAAACTCATTGAGCAAGCTGTTGGTCAAGTACTGACTTGGCTTCGCAGTGGACTAGGGCTGGCAGAAGGCTGAACCATCAGAGAGGGAGTGATGGCATCCGACTGACCCATTGGGGAGGAGTTGGTGGTGGCATCAGACTGACCCATCATTAAGGAAATGGTGGTGGAATCAGACTGACCCGTTGAGGAGGAGGTGAAGGCGTAAGGTTGACCTGCTGGAGAAGTGATATGTGTTCACCCTTGTCTTCTTTAGAAGCCTTGTTCCAGTCTGTACTGCAATGTAGGGAGTTGAAGCAGGATTGATAACCCTAACCCTTTCTACTACAGACAAGGAAAAACATGTCCTTATTGTGTTCAATGTTCTCACATCCTCCTTCTGGTGTGAACGGAAAACAGTTGTCTGAAATGTTTATCTGGTTAAATTTATGTCTTTGATGAATTGAGCTATTTTCCTTTGTTGAAGTATGTGAGTGTTTGAGTGTTTTGAGTGTAAATGTATGTGCTTAGGATGATTAAGTCAGAGCTTTTAAATACTCTCCATCTAAAAGAGGATGTGAAATAAAATTGAATATTATGTAGGGGAATATTTGCCCTTCAGATAATGCTTCCCACTAATGTTCTAACTTCACAAGTGATTAAAATGGATATTGAAGATGAGGAGGAGACAGGAGACATTACTTTTTAGCCTATGTTGCAGCATTTGAAAAGGAAAGAGAAAAGGAGGCTGTTACAACACAGACTGCCAAAGAAAATGCCAGTAAGGACACCACAGTATTGGCCAGTTTACAAAAGCAATATTGAGTTTTCAGGATACCTCAAGAAAATATAAGAGGAGATGGCCAAACTATAGAATGTTTGAGAACAAATCCACCAGAACCAAGACCAGTTGTAGCCCATGCCCATAAATTCTTGACCATCAGCCCAGCTGCCTGAGTTTGTAATATGCAGAGGATTTCAAATGAATGCCAAATTGGAAAAGATGGCCAAAGGACAAACTGCCATTGAATCCATCGGATTGAAATGGGGTTGAAATGAAAACAGTGAAACTGAAATTGTGGAAGCAGTCATTAGAGCTCAAGCCCAGGTCTAAACCTTCGTTGCATGTTAGAGATTAATGATCTTACCCTTTCACAACTTAGAATCATCCTAAAGGGGAATTACAAAGAGGATAACTCCAATGACAGCTATCATAGGCTCATTAACACCATGCAGGAGAACAAGTCCCCACATAACTTTCTATTTAGGGAAATCTAGCAAAGGGAATTACTTCTTGCATCATCAATTGAACCAGGAGCTCAGGAACAGTATAGTTCTAAAGGGTAGTGGATACTGGTTTGGCCAACAACAACGTGAAGTATCAAATCGACAGATTTCTGGATGGTGTAGCTGTCACAGATGAAGTCCTAATTGCCAAGATCAATTAATCTGTGAGCTTAGAGTGGGAGAGACAGCAGAACTTTACAAAAATCAGTAAGGAACCAAGAATAAGAGAAATAAGACCACAACCAGTACAGTGAGCAGTTGTTGGTGCAGTGGGTGGGTGTTAGCAGACAATCTCTGTATCTCCAAAGGCAAAGACACAACCTACGGTCAATCCCAGGGAATCAGAACATCTGCACATCATAAATCAACTGAAAGGAGGGATAACTGTAATAAAAGGAGCCATCTCTGCGTCAGGAAAAACTATTCTCCTCAGAGCCATCCAAACAGGACATGGCACTGTAGGGACTGTCAGCAGCTAACCAAGAAGGACTAAGTGACCATTATTTTAAACCTGAACAAAATGGTCATTTGTCAAGTGGTTGTAGGATGGGGAAAACACACATAGACTGAACTGGACAAATAGACATCTCAGCCAGTACAGTAACAGCAGCAATACACTGACCATCGGAGAAATGATTAGGAACTCATTACAGACAGCATCCAACATCTTTAGACCAAGGTGGCAGCTGATACTCAGGGAAAGCAACAGTATCAGTTATTGTCCATTTTCTCTCACCCAGACAAAAAGCTCCGCTCCTTAATCTAATCCATAAGAAACAAATTATTATTTGCAGGTTTGATGTGGTACAGACAAGGGCAATTCGGGATACAGGTTCCAAAAATAAAAAAAATAAAAAAAACACTGGAGTTTGTTTCCAAATGTAAGGATGTTTTGCTTCCGACCCAGGAAGCATTTTCAATTCAAAATATGATAAATAGCATTTATAGAGTCGACCAAAAAGAACTCAATGCTATTTCTGACATTTTGATTAAAAACGCTTCCTGTGTCAACAATGGGTGGTGAGGTTGCTCGAGGACCCAGATGCAGAGACGAGTGAAGCAGAGATGAGTTCTGAGAGGTTTAATTGCAGACCAAAGGAGGCAGAAATCCAAAAATCAAACTTAAAATATTAAACAAACCAAAACCATGGAGACTTCAGGGGAAAAATGAGTCTGAGGAGCCGGGGAGAGATGAGCAGAGTAGACAATACAGCAACGAGAAGGAACCAGCACTGACTGACTGCAGACGTGGAGTATTTAAGGAGAACAGAACAAAGGATGGACTAATGAGCTGAATAAGGAGCAGGTGTGGGTGGAACTGGCAAGAGGGAATCCAAGGGGAAAGAAAACAAGCACAAGGGGGCAACAGAGAGTAACTAAAGAATGCTTGGAGATCATGGAAAATAAAAACAAAACAACTGATAACAGAAAACTGAAAACTCAGAGTCACAACAAATAAGAACCATAACACCTGTTTGGGAAGCGAAACTGAGATGAAATTTGCCTGCCATATCTGGCTGACAACCTGCTCCATTCCAAAAACATTCAAAGACCACCTGAAAGACCTATGAAATGTTTTGCAGTGCTATGAGAGTCACAGGGTCAAGCTTACACCCAAAAAAGTAAGATCTTTAAAAATTTGGTAAAATCCTTAGGAAAACTGGTTAATAAAGAGGGATACACCATGGATCCTGCAGACATTGCTCCCTTCCAAACGTTAAAAGATAGGAAGCCATCACAATCGGAGATGTTCAAAAATTATTGGGATTTATCTCCTATTAGAGAAGCTATATTCCCAACTTTTTTCTGTTAAACAGCTGCAAACTGTTGTTATGTGAAACTCGACATGTTTTTGAGAGGACTTCGACTTATTTCAGCAATTCTAGTTTCTCCATAAAAGCAAGTCATTCAAATACAATAAGTTATATGCCAACTCAACTTAATGATTCAGCAAAAAAAAATCTTAATGAAAAGAAGAAATGGTATCATGGACTTTGCACATAGACATTATTTTCCATTCTATTCATTTGAAAATTATTATCATTCCTTCCTGACATTCAACTATCTTAATAGATACTCAAATACACATTTGTGTGTAGTAATGTGTTTAAAACATGGAAATAACACAATTACACAATCATATGTATCTTAAATGCAATAAAAAGTTTTTCAAAGTAAAATATTGTGAATGCTGTGGAGATGGTGCTTCACTTTCTAGACAAAAGTGTAAAGTTTTTCTTTGTGGTGCATTTGGGGCAGATTAAGGGTGTTTTTACACATATCAATAGCCTCCTGATGTACAATCTCAAAACCACTAGATGCCACCATTAGCAACTTTGTGTGAAATGTAATAATTACTGAATAACGGGGATTTCCTAAATATTTACACTTTTTATATAAGTAAAAGTACAGATACCTGTGTTAAAAGACATTGGGAAAAATAAAAGTACAGTGAACGTCTTAACTTAAGTAAAAATGAAAAGGTTCTACATTGTGCTGAAGTACAAAAGTAAAATTAGGTTTTTGTCTGTAAAATACAAAACAAATTTTAAGAGCTCAATTATAACAATACCTAGAAATACAATTAGAAATAGAAATACCTCAATGAATAATATTTTTTTTCTCTCTCCTTTGCTCGCTGTGGAATGAGCTAATGGAGAGAAAGAAGGCAATATTGACAGAGAGCATGAGCAGCTGAATACTCTAAGAGCTCTGGAACACAATGCACTCAGGTTTAGAATAACATTAACTAAAAAAAAAAAGAATATAAATCCTTCTTAACATGTAAATGTCAACTTTAACAATGGGGGAGAATCAGAAAAGTCTTACATCTCAGAATCGGCTCCATCAGCTGCAATGTGGCCCTTGCATTTTACTTTTTTGTTTTATTTTGCAAATGTTATGTCATTAATGAAGGGAAATGTTATAAAAGCTTTGTAAAAGTTGTCTAAGCCATCTTTTGATCAACATGTATAGAAGTATAAGTAGAAGAATTTTATGAAAGTAATATACACATTTCTGTTTAAATGCACTTAGTCAATATAAAAAGTACTGAGTTACTTTAGACCAAGGTATCAAAATCGAACAGAGGTAAAAAGCTGCTCCACTGGGTTTTCTCCTGAAGTGTCCACTCTCTTTAGTAACACAAAACGTTTTAAATGCAATAAAAAACATGCAATTTAATAGCACATATGAATAAATGTTATTAGATGTCAACCTGGCACATCTTTTTCCTCTATAAACCAAACTTCAGAACAGTCATGTTTATAATATCTGAAAAGTTGACATATGTTTCGTGACATATTTTAAGGTGCCTTTCTTAATTCTAATTAATAATATTTTTAGTGTAAACTTTATTGTATGGAACTATTGAATGTTTAATTATAATCTGATCTTAACACTTGAAGGAAGCATATATTTGTGTCAAATGGCAATAATATTTAAAGCTGTTTGCCTTTTATTTAATTTGTCTTGGTTTAGACAGCACGGGGCGGTAGATTTAGCTTTCTTGGCGCCAGGGGTTACTTTTTTAGTGTCAATGTATAAGAGAGAGGTGTAGAGGCATTCTGATGAGCAGGTTATAATTAAAAAGATTTATCAAACTGTTTAGAGTTTGTTTAGCTATTAGTTTTGCTGAAAATTGAGATGCTGTTTTTGGTTTAGTTTTTGGATCATGAAATTAGTTGGTTTTATTGTACTTCTGGGTAAAAGAATTATGTTGTTTAAAATGGTAGTTTAATCTATAAAAACTCACACAAAGAGAAAAGACAATAAGGAGAAATTTATTGATACAATGACTTTGTCTTTGGTGCTGAGACCTCAGCAGGAAACATAGTACTTAATTTTGATAGATATGCATGAACAGGAGCAAAGAATAGGGCTGTTTCCCCCCCAGGCCTGAAACTGGTGGTGGAGTGGAGATAAATGATGTTGGTCAGTCTGTAGACTGTAGGTTAGCAAGACGGTATGCTGAACTTTATGGAGAGATCCAGTGGACAGCGTGAGCTAATACTAGAGCTTCACTCAGGGACCTGGAAGATAGAAGTCCAGTTGGATAACACAGGTTGAGAGAACCTGTCAATGATTAGCAAGCATGAAGCGGCAGTGGAGAGACAAGACAAAAAAGAGAAAATAAAATAAAATAAAATACAGCAAAACAGTAAACAAGTACAACAAAACAAAAAACAAGACAAAACAGTGTCAGCAAACTGAAGAACTGATAAGAGAATAAAATTATTATATTAATAGAGCATATTAAAGCACGAGGCAGAGTCAGAGAGGACAACAAATAATTCTGCAGGCATTGTATCAAGTGGATCAACATAAAACATGGGATATCAATAAAAAGAGTAAAATAAAGGATGACAGTATTGAGATAATAATAAATAATAAAAAAAAGAGTTCCAGAAAAGAGTCATTTTAACCCATTATTTTGAATATGTCTATTAAAAGGACCCCACACATCTAGAAACTTATCAAGATTGTTTGACAAAGAGTATCGAATTTCTTCGAGATAGATACAGGACACCATATCATTGAGCCATTTTTTAAAGCATGGAGGTGTAGAGGATTTCCATTCCCTCAGAATAACCTGTTTTGCAACCACCAAACCAAACATTAGAGCCTGCTGCAGAGACATGGGAAGAGTAACAGAGAATTTAGAGCAACCCAGAATTATCAAATGGTTTTCCGGATATAGAGCTTTGCCATAAGCGTTACTATAAAATTTGAATATTCTGTACCAAAAGTCCATAAGCATAGGGCAAGAGCAAAACATATGACCTAAAGTCCCATTGTCTGATTTACATTTGTCACATATAGGAGAGACACTAGGAAACAGCTTATTAAGTTTGGTTTTAGAAAAGTGCAAACGATGGATAACCTTGAATTGAATAAGTTGCAATCTGGAGTTAATGGAACACGTTTTGATCCTTGACAGACTCAAATTCCACATCTCATCTGAAATTTCGACTAGTGTATCAGAAGCCCAGGCCTCTTTTATATGATTGGTAGAAGGAGATGAACTGAAAAGATTAACAAAGTGAGAGATTAGCTTTCTAGAAGTAGGGGGCTTTTTTTTAAGCTCGAAGAAACTATTTTGCACTGATATGGTTTCAAAGTGAGGGAAATTTTGTCTGACAAAATTGCGAACTTGCAGGTACCTGAAAAAGTGGCTAGAAGGAAGACCAAATTTGGATTGGAGTTGCATGAAGGAAGCAAAGCTGTTATCGATGTATAAATCCTTGACAACAGCTATGCCTCTATCTAACCAGTGCTTGAAAACTACATCCAAATTCCCTGGCTTAAATGCTGCATTCTGAAAAATGGGGGCATAAATGGAGAAATCCGAGAGATTCAGAACAGTCTTTATCTGCTTCAGAATCCTAAATGAATTTTTTAAAATGAAATTATCCTTTAGCAACTGAAAGGGGAAAGAGAAGTTGGAGAACACTACAGCGGAAAGAGAGGAAGTAGTAAGTGCTATGGAAGCAAGGTTTTCATTCTGTGGCCAATTGGGCAAAAATGAGTCGACCTCTTCCCCCTTCGGATAAACATGACTCCAAAAAACCCAGGCTCTAGCATTACAAGCCCAGTAATAATGACGAAAATCAGGAAGGCCAAGGTCACCCTCAGCAGTAGGTCTCTGTAGGTGAGACTTAGAAATTCGAGGGTGTTTACCGGCCCAGATAAAACGAATTATAATGGAATCTATCATCTTAAAAAAAGAAGCAGTAAGATAAATGGGTATATTTTGAAAAAGATATGTCAATTTTGGGAGGAACACCATCTTAACGACATTAACACGACCAATCAAGGAAAGAGGAAGAAGCTTCCATCGATCCATCATAGATTTAAATTTGTTGATTAACTCCAAAAAGTTGTATTTAAAAAGAAGTTTAGGGTCCCTTGTGATATTTATTCCCAGATATTCAAAATGATTAGTGGAAACTTTAAATGGTAGGCTACTAAGAAAACCAGTGTCCAGACCATCAGAAAGAGGCATAAAAAGACTTTTGTCCCAATTAATAGTAAAACCAGAGAACATTCCAAATTTTTTTATAAGAGTAAGAAGCGGAGAAAGGGAGATTGTAACATCTGAAAGAGTCAAAATAACATCGTCAGCATAAAGGCCGATGGGACTATCTGCAGTATAGTCCGAGATGCCAGTGATCAACGGATGGGTCCTGATGGAAATAGCAAGGGGTTCCATGGCCAGTGCAAAAAGTAACGGTGAGAGACAGCACCCCTGTCTGGTTCCTCGGTGTAATGAAAAAGAGGCAGACCTGTCGTGATTAGTCAAAACAGAAGACTTGGGGTGAGCATAAAGCATTTTTAATAATGCCATGAATTTATCACCAAATCCAAATTTTTGGAGGACCAAAAACAAATAGTCCCATTCAATTTGATCAAATGCTTGTTGGGCATCCAATGAAATAACTGCAGAGGCAGGAAGGTTAGTCCGATACATAACTTGTAGGAGTCGACGAGTATTAGAAAAAGAATATCTGTTAGGGATGAAGCCAGTCTGGTCAGGATGAATCAGGTGAGCAATGTGTTTGTTTAGACGGGTAGCTAATACTTTTGCAATTATTTTTTGATCGCAGTTTAGTAAGCTTAAAGGACGATATGAGGCAACATTAGAGCAATCCCTGCCTTTCTTCAGGAGGAGACAAATATCAGCATCATACAAACTCTGAGGGAAAACTCCCTTACTAACTGAAGAGTTCACCATGCGCAGAAGAAGAGGGGCAACCAGATCCAAATGACTTTTATAAAATTCTATCCCAAACCCATCCGGACCACAAGCCTTACCTGAAGATAAAGAACGTATGGCAGCTTTAATTTCTTCAAGTGTAAAATTAGAATCTAAGTCTAACCTGGCGGAATCATCCAGAACAGGGACATTTAAATTGTTTAGGAAATCTTTAGTATCAGAACTGGTGGCAATAGACTTAGAAGTGTATAAATTGCTGCAATAATTAAAAAAGGCGTCATTTATGAGTTTAGGCTCAGTTAACATTAGCCCAGAGGGGGAATAAATTTTATGAATGGCTCTATCTGCAAGTGCGCCTTTGATTTGTCTGGAAAGCAATCTGTCAGGCTTGTCCCCTAGTTCAAAATGTTTTAGTTTAAGTCTGCGAATGCAATTACCAACTTTTTCCCCAAGCATGATGTTGTGATTCTATAGTTAAATTCTATTCCCAGCCCGCTGGGAATTTATGTTTCTGATACTTTAAGATGTTTATTGCCCTCCCCTGTAGGAGTGGTNTTATGATGGAGTCTATCATCTTAAAAAAAGAAGCAGTAAGATAAATAGGTATATTTTGAAAAAGATATGTCAATTTTGGGAGGAACACCATCTTAACGACATTAACACGGCCAATCAAGGAAAGAGGAAGAAGCTTCCATCGATCCATCATAGATTTAAATTTGTTGATTAACTCCAGAAAGTTGTGTTTAAAAAGAAGTTTAGGGTCCCTTGTGATATTGTCCTTTAAGAGTGGGGTTTACCTCTGTTTACCTATGCACAATTCTATATCTTCAAAAGAAAACAAAGGACAAATCCACATATAATGGTTGTATGTCCTGTTTGTTTCTGTGTTGCCCTGCGATGGACTGGCGACCTGTCCAGGGTGTACCCCGCCTCTCGCCCATTGACTGCTGGAGATAGGCACCAGCATCCCTCGCGACCCCAATTGGGACAAGCATGTCGGATAATGGATGGATGGATGGATGGAATCAACATATAACAGGCATATTTAGACTATATTTGGTTACATAAACACTGTCTTAGTCAATGGTAAGCTCAAATGCAAACCTTTCCAAAGTGGAAAAAAAGCCAGTGATGCTTTAAACATTGATAAACACCATCTAGTGTGTCTAGCGCTTATAAGACTTGTATTAATGTAGCAAGAAATGGTGCTCTTCTCTTTATTCAAAATGTGTCCTGATGCTCACATTTAGCATAAAAAAGAGCATGCATATTTTTGCATAGAACCAATGACATCAGGTAGACAAATGTCACCGTGCACTTATCAAGTTCATCATTTCACAGAATGGATGAGAGAATTGATAAGGAATCAAAATGTTTCACAGAATCGATAAGGGAATCAGAATCAAGAAAATCTTATTAATTCCCATCCCTAATATCATTTGATGATTGGAATTCATCATTAAAATTATTTGATAAAACAATATATAACATAGTATTTAACATAAAAGCAATATTTAACATTTACAACACATCAAAAGAGATTGATTATCCTAACCTATTACTGTTGAGCCCTGACACATTATTAACATAATTTATGAGGTCCAACAATATAAATGACCCACACCCACTTAGCATAGAGGCTCCTTCCCCTTCACTGACATTCTAACCCTCTAGAAGCTGCTCCAATCTCTCTAGGATTTCTTCTTGAATTTTTAGGAATCCAAGGAGGCTTTCAAAGTTATCTGACCTGACAACATTTTCTGGGTTCATCATGAATACCATCTAGAACTTCTCTAAGCTCTTTTGTAGCTTGCTTTCGATGAATTTCATGACAAGAGAATTCTCGAGGGCTACTGAATTCCCCAGCTCTGTTAGATCAACAGGGGCCTTCTCAAGAGGTTTTATTTCGTCAGCTGTTTTCCTTGGCTGATTTGACCTTATTACAAAGCCAATTGTGGTGTGGTTCCCATACCTGTTCTGGAGAACACTGAACATGTCCTCAGCTGTATTGTAAGAGGACAGCCTCAGATCTTGGTTTATCTTTTCCTCAACAGGACCTCAATCTTCATTGCTTCAATTGAACCAGTGGGCTCCTCCTTCCTCTACAAACTATCCCAGTCTCTCCTCTGGGTTCCATTAAATGTGGGAAGGCTGGTTGGTTTGATTCTCAGTACTGATTGCTTTGGCCGTGTGACCTGTGCAACCCTTCCTCAATTTTACCTTTCTGCGAATCTTAGGGGCTTTAAGAAATTCTGCCCTTCGGATTTCAAGTTTGTTGTTATTAGTTTTCAAGGTTATTTGTTTTCTGCCCATTTACGATCCAGACTTTTTTCTGTTCCTCTGGAATCATTTTTTTCACATGCTGCAATGCTTGCAGCTGCATGTTTGACTAGTTTAGTAGCAAAATCTACAAGTAGCCAATAGCTATCTTTATCACCAGCAGATGCTGGGATTTCACCAGCTTTGTCACAGGCTGTCTCTGCTCCCTGAAATTCAGACTAGCCTCATGTTCCCCATATCTGGACCAGAGAGTGACTGTTCTCCTACCTTTCTTCTTTTTTTACATGACATGCATTCAGATCGGGACTTATCAAATCTTACTCCTTGGTGTATCTTTTTCATAAACTCTTAAATTCACAGCACCAGATGGCTACTGACATTTAGGTCACACATACAGTTCAAAAGAATGTAAGGCATGTGGAATAAAAAAATATATGAGCACTGAGAGTTGATATCCAAGGAAGAAAAACGTTTTATTTCAACATGACCATCTGAACGCAGCTCTCAGTGTTGATCTGAGGCTGCATCATCCAAACCCCTGCATAAAAAGGGGACTACCCAACCATTAACATTTCCCAAGAGAAACACTTTAGTTCATCAAAGGACAGAGATGACAATTGTTTTCTATTCACACCAGGATGTGAGAATCTTGACTTGTTTCCCCGTTATCTAACCTAGGGGGAAACTTCCTTTCAAACCTCCTTCCTTTCCTTTCATCTCAACAAGGCTTCTAAGTAATCACTAATTTCAGGAAAAAAGAAAAGACAGACTTTAGCATCGCTCACAAACAGGTCAAGGAAAAATACCATTCCACAAATTCTTACTTTTGTTCCTTAACGGAACAATTACAAACCAAAAATAAAAAAGAGTAAAAACTGTAACCAACATAGAATACATAAAAATATAAATGAGTAAAATAATAGCAAAACCAAAAACAACAATGATCAGGACAAACATCAATGCTTCAACAGATGCATCCTCCAACAGAGGTTTGGTAGAATCAGATTCTTCATTGTACATTGGGGTGTGCACATCTTGCTGTAATGAGGTTATAGTTGTAGTTATTAATCTTTTAATCAAAGCTCTTATGCAGGGATTGCAGCAACATCCACAAAGGGTCAATATGGCAGCAAAAACAGCAACAGATAAAAAAAACCAGATGACACCAAGGTTTTATACTGTGCAAACATAGACATCCAAATGTCCCACATAGAAGTGTCTACACCTGAATGTTCTTTCATTTTGTTGGATAATGCACGGAGACCATCAACAGCTTTAGTTAGACTATCATCAGCAGCTGTATTGTTGGGAATGAAGGTGAAGCATTGCTCGCAAAAAATAGCACAGACTCCGCATTTTTCTGCTAATAACATATCTAAAGCTATTCTGTTTTGGAACGCCATGAGTGAAGTCACAGCAAGTTGTCCATGTACAGCTTCAAAACCACTTTGAGTCCAGTTACCTAATTTCTGAACATTATAATGTATATAATTAATTCATTTTTGTTAATAATTAATCACCAGCAAATTGTTGATTCAAATCCTGTAGCAACCTCATCATCTAGTTTATATTTATCTCATACACCTTGTGAAGTAGTTTGGTCGAGGGTCAAAAAGGTGAACCAAAAAAAACAGCTTCAGCCACCGGTTCCAGTTTCTCTGTTGTCTTTTATTCCTGTTCTCTCAGACAAAACATTTCTCCTCGAGCTTCCAAGAGCTCAGGGCTTATATAATCAAGTGGCAACACACCTGCACTTGATTGGACCAAGCCTCAATTAAACAGGTAAAAAA
>NW_015152158.1:78291-82694 GCF_000732505.1 Cyprinodon variegatus
GTTCATCCACTGTAAAGCTCTGTGATCTGTCTCAAGCACAAATTCATCGCCCAGCAGGTAATACTTTAATGTGTCAAGAGCCCATTTTATTGCCAAAGCTTCTTTCTCTATTGTAGAGTACCTCATTTCTCTGGGGAAGAGCTTTCGACTTATATATTGCACTGGTCTTTGGGCGTCTCCATCACCTTGCAGCAACACAGCTCCCAGTCCCACTCCTGAAGCATCAGTCTGCACAATAAATGGGCGTGAAAAATCTGGACACTGCAACACATGTTCATTACACAAACAGTTTTTCAGATCTGTAAATGCAGCCTCACACTCTGGAGTCCATTTAATCTTGTTGGGGCAAGATTTACGTGTTAAGTCACTAAGAATGGCTGACCTGGTGGAGAAGTTGGGGATGAACCGACGGTACCAGCCAGCTAAACCTAGAAAAGATCTTAGCTTTTTCTTAGTCGTAGGTGGAGGACAAGCAACAAGGTTATCAACCTTACTCACCTGAGGGCGGATAACCCCACCCCTGATGACGTAACCCAAATATTCAACCTCAGTCTTTGCAATGTGACACTTTCCAGGGTTGATAATTAATCCAGCTGTTTTAATTCTTTGCAGGACATCTGTCAGATGCTTCATGTGGTCTTTCCATGTCTCACTGAACACCACAATGTCATCAATGTAGGCTGCTGCATAGCCGTCAGCTCCTTTTAAAACCAAGTCCATCATCTGTTTGAATGTAGCTGGAGCTCTATGAAGTCCAAAGGGCATAGTTCTGAAACGATAAAGTCCACTCGGAACCCTAAAAGTGGTCAAATCCCTTGAGGACTCTGTTAATGGAACTTGCCAATAACCTTTACAGAGGTCAAGTGTGGTAAGATACTTAGCATTCCCCAAACGCTCAATCAGTTCATCAACTCTTGCCATTGGATAAGCATCAAAAACAGAGACAGCATTAAGTTTTGAAAAATCAACACAAAATCTTTGTCTTGAGTCATTTTTCTTGGGAACAAGCACCACAGGGCTGCACCACTCACCTCTGGAAGGCTCTATGATCCCCCTAGCCAGCATCTCCTCCACCTCCTGTTTGAGTGCAGGCATGAGCTTTGCTGGAACCCTGGAGGATGTATCCCTGATAGGTGGTTGATTAGGGCTGCAAAGTCGTATGTCATGTTTTATGAGATGAGTGTAGCCTGGTTTTGTGCTGAAAAGCTCTCTTGGCATTATAGCCAGCAGTTCATCTTGTCGCTCTGGAGATAGATGGCTTACATCTGGCAAAAGCTGTTCCCCACAATTGGATGGAAAGAATTGCTCTTGAAGCTCTTCTTCATCAATTACAGCACGGGCCCACAACTGCATTGATGGAACTGGACGGTCAATCCACTCTTTCAACATGTTAACATGAAAAACTTGCTGTTTTTTATGGCGATCTTGCATGTTGAGCTCATAAGTAACAGGACCCACTTTTCTGTTTATGACAAAAGGCCCCTGCCACTTAGCTAAAAGGCTGCTTTCAGAAGTTGGCAAAAGAAGCAACACTTTTTGTCCTTCCTTAAAGGTTCTTCTCCGGGCTGTTTTATCATAGTTCTGCTTTTGCCGCTGCTGGGCTTCTACTAGGTGACTATGAGCCAGTTCCTGAAGCTGTTCAAGCTTGTCCCTCATTTTCAACACATATGAGAGTGATGCAAACTTTTTTTCAGGTCTGGCCCCTTCCCAAGCCTCTTTGAGGACATCTAGTGGACCCCTGACAGTATGACCATACAAGAGTTGAAAAGGAGAAAACCCAGTAGATGCTTGAGCTACCTCTCTATAAACAAGAAGCAGAAATGGTAACCACTGATCCCAGTCTTTTCCTGAGTCTTTTACAAACTTCCTCAACATGGACTTCAGAGTTTTATTAAACCTTTCAACTAGTCCATCTGTTTGAGGATGGTATGGACTTGTTTTGATACCACTAATTCCCAAAAGCTTATACACTTCCTTCAGTAGCTTAGAAGTGAAGTTTGATCCCTGATCTTTAAGTATTTCTTTGGGAATACCCACCCTTGAAAACATCTGTATCAAACAATTAGCTATTTGGCGGGCTTTAATTCTTCTCAAAGGGAAAGCTTCAGGGTACCTGGTTGCATAGTCGCACACAACTAGCATGTATCTATGTCCCGAGCTACTTCTCTCCAATGGCCCAACAATATCCATTGCAATATGAGAGAAGGGAGTGTCTATTACAGGCATAGGAATAAGTGGAGCTCTGTCACCTTTCTTACTCGGGGCTGTCAACTGACACTCAGGACATGATTTGCAGTATCGAACCATATCTGAAAACTGTTGAGGTCAAAAAAACCGATCAGACATTCTGGAGAATGTTTTTACATATCCTAAATTACCCGCCCAAGGAACTGAGTGGGCCAACTGTAAAACTATTGGCCTTAAGCTAGTGGAAACTACTAGCTGGTCACCCACTTTGCTACGATAATACAGGCGTTCATTCTGTACAAGAAAAACCTCCCGAACTCCCTCTGTAATGAGTGTTGAGTCTTGGTAACATTTAGCAAACAGAGGTGCTAAAGAGGGGTCCTGCCTTTGCAGTTGGACAATATTGCTTGGAACAACCAATAGCTCATCGATCTCTGGTTCAGAAAGCAACTCAGGAAGTTTTGTCCCCCTTACTTTATCTTGTCTCCTCTGATTTCTGCTTTTTCTTGAATGGTGGCCTCTTAAATTTTCCTCACCAGGAACTTCAGTGTTAGCAAAAGGCAACATATCCAAACCTGGCTCTGACTGAGACAGCTTAGAGCTAGACCTAGTGACGGCAAGCAGAACTTCACCTGAAGATTCAAAATCTTTCTCACTCTTTGCTAACAGGTCCCCAAGGATTGGCATATCCCGACCCAGTACAACCTGGTATGGAAGTTTATCAATCACTCCTACTGTAAGCAAATGCTCCTGTTCATGAACGTGAAGTACAACATTGGCAATGGGATAATCAACATCATCACCATGAACACACCAAACTTTAACTCTACCACAAAACGTGGTGTCTCTGGGAAGACAATCTGGCCTAATAAGAGTATGGCTACTACCTGAATCCAAGAGCAACACAAGGGAGGGAAACCTCAATAAAAACAGTGACGGTGTGCTCCTGAGAACTTGAAGGTTCTACAAACTCAGGTACTTCCTCTGACAAATCAAAACACTCTGGTGAAAAACACATGTAAGTCTTACTGTCTTGCTGATTTGGGCATTTACCCTTAAAATGACCAGTTTGACCACAAGAGTGACAAACAAAAGGACCTCTCTGTTTAAATTCCCTAAAACAGTTATTGCTACTGACTGGGGAATTTTCTTTGGAATAGTTTGGTCTCTGTCCAGTTGCCCCCCCTGACTTTCCCACCATAACAGGGGTGGAACTAGGTTTCAAAGTCATGTACCCTTTTTGTGGGCGACGAGCTGCAAGGAAAGCCTCTGCAATCTCTGCAGCTTCTTTTGAAGTGGAGGGGTTGCGCTCTTTAACCCAGGTTTGAAGATCTGGGCTGAGAACTCTCAGAAAGTGCTCCAGCACGACGACATCTCCTATTTGCTCTCGTGTCTTTTCCTTTGGAACCATCCACTCTTCATACAGGTCTTTAAGGTGTGTTCGCAGCTCCTTGGGTGTCTCATCTTCCTTCACCGTCGTGGACCGAAACCTCGATCTGTAGGTCTCAGTACTTATTTCAAACTTTTCCAATACAGCAGTTTTTACCTTGTCATAGTCCATTGTGTCATCAGTGTCCATAGCTACATAAGCAGCTCTTGCTTTACCGCTGAAAAGTGGTGCCAGATGCAGGGCCCATTCAGTCCTTGGCCACTGACATCCAGTTGCAATTCTTTCAAACATTGTTAAATAATGTTCAATATCTTCATCCTCACCATAGGGTTGCATCTTTGGACCTTTCCAACTGGGTGGTCTCAGACTGGATACTTGTGGTCCCTCAGACGTGCTTGGAAGGCTTCCTCCCTGTTGTACTGACTTTGGCACTTTTGGTCTTACTGCAGGACCGGAAACCATTCCAGGATCAGCTGCTGCACCCTCCAGCTGCATCTGATGCTCTCGACGTTCCATGTGGACCCCCTGCTGAAGTAGACTGAACTGGTGTTGCATTTTCCTCCACTGTTCATCTTGGCGTTGTCTGTCCTGCTCCCATTTAGCTTCCTGGTCAGCATGCTGCTGCATCAAGCCTTTCAATAAAGCAGAGAGTTCAGAGAAACTTTGTGCTTCAGATTGCTGCTCACCAGAAGCTTTTAGCAGGTTTTCATCATCTTGGGCCTCTTCTGTGGAACCCTCCACTGGTCCCTGATGCCTCTTTGACTTGGCTGATTTCTGCATTGTTGTCACATATTAGCCTGGAACCACCACTGCCACCATTTGTGAA
>NW_015152158.1:84661-85944 GCF_000732505.1 Cyprinodon variegatus
GAGTACCATGACCTGGCTCCTTTCTTCAGTAAGGTCAGTGCGACGTCCCTACCTCCACACAGACCATATGACTGCGCCATTGAGCTATTACCTGGAGCACCACTACCAAGCAGCAGGTTGTACAACATTTCCAAGCCTGAAAGAGAGACCATGGAGAAGTACATAAATGAATCCTTAGCTGCTGGAATAATCCGCCCATCTTCCTCTCCTTTGGGCGCCGGGTTCTTCTTTGTTGGTAAGAAAGACGGCTCCCTGAGACCATGTATTGATTACCGAGGTTTGAACCAAATCACAATAAAGAATAAGTACCCACTTCCTCTACTCGCCTCAGCATTTGAACCTGTACAAGGGGCTACAGTTTTCACTAAACTGGACTTAAGGAATGCATATCATCTTCTTAGGATCCGAGATGGAGATGAATGGAAAACAGCCTTCAAAACTCCCTTGGGTCAATTCGAATATTTGGTGATGCCCTTTGGTTTAACTAACGCTCCAACCTGTTTCCAAGCCCTCGTGAACGATGTCCTCAGAGACTTTTTAAATGTGTTTGTGTTCGTCTATATTGACGACATACTCATCTACTCAAGGAACCTTCCTGAACATAAAAGACATGTCCGCCTTGTGTTACAGAGACTTCTGGAGAACAAGCTGTTCGTTAAAGCAGAGAAGTGCGAATTTCATCAGTCTTCAGTCACCTTTTTGGGGTTTGTGCTCGAGGGCGGCCAGGTTAAACCATCTGAGGACAAAAAAAAAGCCGTGTTAGAATGGCCAGTTCCAGAGAACCGCAAACAGCTACAGAGATTCCTGGGCTTTGCAAACTTTTACCGTCGGTTCATCCGGAACTATAGCCAAACTGCCCTTCCCTTACCTTCTCTGACCTCTGTCAAACGCACTTTTCAGTGGACTCCCGAGGCTCAATCTGCCTTTGAAAAATTGAAATCTTTATTTTCCAGAGCACCAGTGTTAATGCAGCCTGACCCTGCTAAACAGTTTATCCTCAAGGTGGACGCTTCAGATTCTGGTGTTGGAGCAGTCCTATCCCAGAGACTCGACACGGATCAAAAGATACATCCATGCGCCTTTTTCTCCCGTAGACTTTCATCCGCTGAGCAGAACTACGATGTGGGAGTCCGTGAGCTGTTGGCCATCAAATTGGCGCTGGAAGAATGGAGACACTGGCTGGAGGGAGCTGAGCACCCGGTTCTAGTATGGACGGATCACAAGAACCTGGCTTACATCCAGTCAGCCAAACAAGCCAATCCCCGTCAATCCAGGTGGTCCAT
>NW_015152158.1:88826-94608 GCF_000732505.1 Cyprinodon variegatus
TTGTTGAACTTTTATTCCTGTGTCCGTCTAGTGGTGTTCTGCATAATTGGGTCACTCTTAGAGTACCCATCATGACAATATTATTGGTTGAAAATAATCCCAATTTAGATTGATGGTTTTTACCAAGATGTCTCCTATCCCTAAACTCTGGACTATGTGTACTTTAAGTTACACAGTGCATACAAATGGCAAATCACCTGTACTTTCGTACATACAGCTTTTTCAAGACTTGACCAAAATATTTTACACTACTTTTAGTCATTCACCCATTCACGCTCACAGCTATCCTCTAACTAACTGACAGAAGAGAGGCTGCCGTAAACAGCCGCCACTAGTCCCTCTGACCAACATCAGCAGGAACTGATGACCCTTCGGTTTCAGGGCCAAAACCTGCATCTGACATCACTGTCGCCCCAGACCTCTTCCTTAACCCCATCTAGCCATTTTCAACCACGTCCATCCTGCTGGTCCCAGTATACCAAACATTGATCAGAGGGATTAGGCCAACTAAGAAAACAGCCACTGTGTGACCCAGGAATGTAGAAGATGTGCTACAGGACCGTTTTCAGCACACAAATTGGTAGGTCTTCAGAAAGACGGCTACATATGAGGCATAGGTGGAAGTGGAGGAATACTCCTCCTCAGTTCAGCCCCTGAATTTGGACACACCCACGGTCTACTGTCCTGCTGTTACCAACTAGTGTTTAAGTTTGTGCAATAAATTAGAATAATTAGCCTATAATTCTGAAACTTTTTGATAGGTTTCCTACTGTCCTTTAAGATGCTGCAACTAATCGGAATCAAGCATTCATCCAGACCACGGTATTGGAAGAGACTCTTTATCATTTCTGTCTATCTCATTATATCTTTCTTTTTGTTGAATATTTAGACAGACAAAACTGGCTGTGCTATCGCTGAATTTAAAATGTCAAGTTTTACCAAACTAGATATATTTGAGGTTGAGATAACTGGGAAGGAGGAAGGAACAGGTGAGTCCTGTCCTTAAAGCCAACTTTATTGCAATGTTTTAATCATATGATAGCCAGATTATTATTGTAACGTGGATTTTGTATATATTTAGGTGTTTCACAATCGCAAAAGAAGAGGATAAAGATTAACTACGTTATTGGCAAGCTGGCATTTGTTGACCCGCCTAGGATTTATGAAAAAGGCACAAATCTGGAGGGAAAAGTAAGTAAGAACTCAGTAAAAGAGATACTTTTCCTCCCCATACAGACGTACTTTCTTTCCGTTTCTTTTGGTCTTTATTTTATCATATCATTAAACAAAAGGAAGATACATTGAGTGAATACTGAGTGCAGCTTTCCAAGAAGGTTGTAGTTTTTTTTGGGGTGGGGGTGGGGGTGGGGGGGTGCAATGTTACGTGTTTATAAATTATCTGCAAATGAATAAAGTTTCCAAAAACAGCATTTAATTTTACCAGTCATACCAAGGTAGACTTATTAAATCACATGAAGATCTTAAAATTACTTAAATGGAAGCTATCTGACAACATAAAGAAGAATAAAAGATCTAACCCACGATGTCTCAGTCCATGAGCAGAAGAAAGGCAGTCATTAGCATGTTTCAAAAAGGTTATAAAAGCATTTTTTAGGCTTCAGAACTACCGTGAACCACAAGCCATTTCCCAACAGTTCCGAAAACGCTAAATGACTTTGACCTTCCTACATGTTGTTGGTCATCATGAGCCTATCCTGTAGGTCACAACACCTGAACCACAACAGACGGCAATTTCTTCAGTTTCAAAGGAAGACTGTTTGCTTATTTGTGACTGGGTCCTGAGGAACAGCAGTCCCAGCAAAGTCACTCAGATTTCCCTTTCTCAAGACTCCTCCTCCAGCTCCTCTGAGAGAAGACTGAGGCATTCCAGGGCACACCGGTGTGTCCTGTGACGGGCCGTGGGCGTTGGTTTTTAGGCTAAATCTGGTTGATCCTTCATAGCCTTGATTTAGTGCAGAAATATTTGTTGAAAATGTCAATGATCAGACAAATTGACCTTTTATTCAGGCAGACAGAAGAGGTTCGTTTTATTGAAAGCTTTGGATTATGCAAGGGTTCAGCTGGGACGGGTTTCTGGATTCTCTGTAGACACTTAGGTTAGTGATCACTAGGCTCAAACGGGGAATGAGCATGTGAATCACTAACCTGGTTATAAGTTCAGTCCGTATCCAAAGGAAGGAGTGGGAACCAGTCAGATGACTTCTCCTCAACATGCCCATAGAGTTCCAAGAGCAGAATAGTGGAGTCTTGTAGAGTGAAAGCCAGCAGATGCTGAGAGCAGCAACACTACAGGCTGTGCTAGATACTTCTCACACTAGGCTCAGATAATCTGGCCCTGATGGCTGGAAACAGACAGCATAAATAGGAGCTGGTGGTTCAGATGAGCTGTAATGAGCAACCAGGAAGAGTAGACCTGTGAATGAATGAGCAATTAAGCCAGCCACCAGCACCAAGATCATGACAGAAAATTGGGCAGTGGTTGGTCATTCTGATTTTGTCCCACTTTAGTCCAATAATAGACAATTTTCAGACTGTTAAAAAGATGTTGAAAAAGCAGTTTATAAAGTCTTTTCAACAGTCTGAAAATTACAGCTTTTCACCTTTCAACCAAATTTAGGCTAGTCGACGTTTGGGCGTAAATTATTACATAATGTCAATGTCTTTTCAGTGGGAGGGAGAAACATTGATACAAGGAAACTATACACAAAGTAAGCCAAGAGTGACATGAAAGGAACCAAGGGTTGCACAGTTATAAGGTTTATGGGACAAATACCTTTCACACAGAGCCACGTTTATTTTGATAGCTTTTTCCCTGAGTAAAAGAAATGATCATTTGCATTTTTTATTCACTCAGGTTATGTTACTTTCCATTTATTTTTCCAAAACATTGAAATTAATGCTGCATAACTTTAGACTCAAGTATTAGCATAATTCTAGATATATAACATAATTTACAGGTCAATATGAAACATTTGGGGCTTATTATTGCTCTGTACAGGCTGCCCTTCTCAAAGATTCTCCAATCTAACTTGGAAGGGTCAAATCTGCCACTAAATGAGTCATGTGACCCAGAGCGTCACTTACAATTTGTTATGAGTCCAGTGCTGCCACTGGTCTTCAGGGTAGCTTAACCTAGATGTTATAAGTCCCCCCCCCCCCAGTGGCTAAAAGTTACACAACAGTTTGCTTTAAATGTATTAGGGTAGGTTATTTTTCCAAAATAACTATTAAGAATCCTTGAATAGTTAGTTGTTTATATCTTGTGAGTCAATGCACTATTTTATTCCAGAATTGTATATCTTACAGGTCAAGGCTGTTCACTACAACAATACGCCCATTTCTCACATGCCGCTATATTTGCTAGAGGGTCGTGTATGGTCTCCCAAATTACTCCAGAAACTCATGACTGACAGCAACGGTTTGGCCACATTCTCTGTCAGCACAAACACATTTTTTGGAGACACTCGCCTGATTGTAAGCTAATTACATCTGTAACAATCCTATTTTAATTGTCAAAAACCGTGAATAAAATAATATTTGTTTGCCTTTCAAGCACCATTATCTCTTTTTATAAATAGATAAGTAGCACACCAAAAATGCAGGACCCACAGCATAGAACAGCTCACATTGCCTGGCAACACCACACCGTTCGTCAGTCCCTACCTCCTTCTGTTGACATTAAAACAAGCAGCGTCTTGAAGATAAAGAAGATTGACTCAACTCTTCCATGTGATAAAGAAGTGGACATCTCCATTGATTACACCGTTGTGCATGAACCACAGGGATCTATAGATATCGTTCATCTGGTGAGTCATTCAGCCGGTTACCAACATTATTTTACAGTTTTAAAATGTACTCCAGTGGACAGCTGTACATTAAAACTTGACAACATTCAGCAGAAGACAGTCTGTTTTAGCTCTGTATTTGGACTTTAGCAGAGTAAAACAAAAGTACATAATTATTAGCATTAAACCGTAACAGCTTAAGTGTTATTCAGTACAAGAATGTGTTAGATTTCCAAACACTTGGTGAGCATGAAGGGGATGGTAAAGACTAACAAGATAGATAATTACATTTAAAAATGTGCTGGACGGTTTGCCAGAATTGCTTGGAGTCCAGCCAATAGTTTTCCCCAAAAGGCTTTCTCCATGGCCACTCCAAACTCCTCCCAGGCCCCAGTTTTTGGCTTTGCATCCACCAGGGCAGCGGCATGCTTGGCCTCACAATACCTGATTTCTGCCTAAGGAGTCCCACAAGCCAGCCAGGCTCTATGGGACTCCTTCAGCATGACAGCATTCCTTACTCCTGGTGTCCAACACCGGGTTCGAGGACTGCCTCCATGACAGGCACCACAGACCATTTGGCCACAGCTGCGTCGACATTGGAGGCAAAGAACCTGGCTCACTCAGACTCAATTTCTCCAGCCTTCCAAAGAGCAAGAGAGCTTCTCCCAGAGATGGGAGGTCAACACGTCCCTAACAAAGGGCTCCACCAAATATTCTCAGGAGACCCTCACTAGTCTTTGGGCTTGCTGAGTCTGTCTGGCTTCCTCCTCTTTCGGGGTATCCAACTCACTGCCTGGCGATGATAGCTCTGCCCCTCTCTTCAGCTAAGTGCCCAAGACATACGGACAAAGGTCAGAAGATAAGACAACAAAGCAAATCATCAACCTCCAGGTGTCTTGCTGCACTGATGGACATCCTAATACTCAAACATTGTCTTCATTTTGGATGATCCATGACTTGCAAAGAAATCAAATGAAGAATTACAACTCGGATTCGGAGCCGGGGGTGTGTTCAGGTGTTATTGTTATTTCCCATGAGGGTGCTGAAGCCCCACAGCAGAATGATGGAATCCCTGGGAGTTGAACCGACCCCCCAGACGGCAATCCAGCTTCATTAATTTGCAAACAACCACAGCAAAGAAATGAACTGCTTTATTTTTTTCCATAAATTCACAGGTCTTATACAGAGGAACTATTGGCAGTGGAGGACAAAAACAAGTTCAAATTGAAGATAAACCAGGTATATAAAAACCAAAGTGACACATTTATTAAAGTTTCTTTCCGTATTTTTCTGATTCTTTTTCAATTCACTGAATTAATGGATCAGTATAAGAATTTTAAGGTCTTTGCTTTCCTTGATATTGCATGTCTAACAGTGTGATGGATTTTTCAGTGAATGAGGGTCAGGTGTCCTTCAGCCTGAACATTTCTCCAGACATGGCTCCACTGATCCAGGTTGTGGCTTACGCTGTCCTCCCCAGTGAGAATGTGATTGCTGCCAGTGCTGAGTTCTCCACAGAAAAATGCTTTAGTAATAAGGTCAGCAGACATGAAAGGACACACAGATGAAGACGCTGTTATAATCCTGGCACAGTCCTAATAATATCTAGTTAAGGAACATATTAAAGGAAAAGTCTGGTCAGCGAGGAATAATCAATGGATCATTATTTATACCTAAAACTAATACGTTTGAGGTGCTTTAATTAATTTAGCGTTCATCAGTAAAAAATAAAAGCAGTTATTTTCACCATGATCATTGAGTCTGGGAGCGGCCATTTTAGCCCAAATATAGTAGCCCCTCCCTCCTGCCATCTTCCAGCAGTGACATCACGGTGCGGTTAGCCTAGCGCCATTCTCCCCGCTTTACAAGCTAAATCAATGGGAACTACTAGACACATCTGCAATCAACAACAATTATTGAAGATTTCCAGAGGACTTCACCATTGAAATTCACCAGAGCTGATAAGATAAGATAAG
>NW_015152158.1:95363-97397 GCF_000732505.1 Cyprinodon variegatus
CCTTTATTAGTCCACACACAGACCAAAAAAACACAGAACAATTTCAGATTTTGTCTTTCAGATCTTTGGCATGTTGCCTGTTAAAAAAATATCACATATACCATACCAAGTCCACGATGAAGATCGTACAGAATGTTTGAATGTGAGGCCAAGGAGATATGTTTTACCATATCCAGGAAATGAAGAGAAACCCTATACTGTTTTCCAGGTACTAAGCATAAAGCACCATACAATACAAAGCATATCAATTAGACAATTGTGGTCTTTTAAAATATTGCTACAAGTACTTTTTGTGTTGTCCCAAACTGTGCAGAATGTAGGACTGAAAACAGCAACAAATCTGGTAATGAGAGTACCCTGGTGTCTCAAGTTCAAGGGAAGATATTATGAACAAAACCCTGGTATTGGTAACCTTTGACCTTTAACTAACCTGTACTCGAAGTTTTGCAACTGGTTATTCAAATCTACTTTGTTTTCTAAGGCTTTGCTCATCCTGGTGGAAGATTCGTTCCTTATCCTGGTATGGCTGTAATAGAAAATGATTCCCCACTTGTTCTTGGTGCATTACCTGGAGGAGGCTTCGCTATGGAACCTGATCCAATAAAAACAGTTCGCACTTTCTTCCCTGAGACCTGGATATGGGACCTTGTGGAGACTGGGTGAGATGCTGATGAAAACCAGGCTGCAATTTGTAGCACTGTTGCCTTTGATTACTGGCCCAGGGTCTTTCTGCATGGAGTTTGTATGTTCTACCAGGCATTAGTATGTTCCAAAACCATGTTTCTCAGGTTGATTATTATCTCTTAATTGTCATTGCATTATTTTGTCACTGTTGTAGTAGGGTGACCAGATTTGGGTTTCTGAAAACCCAAATCTGGTTAAAAAACAATTTGGGGGGGGATTAGGGTGGCTTCGTTCTGCTGCACTGTAGTAAACCAAAACCCCGAAAGACTTTTTAATTCCCCCCGGACATTTTTTTTAGTTATGAAAAGTAGGACATGTCTGGGAAAAGGAGGACATCTGGTCACCTTAAGTTGTAGAATGTTTCAGTCTGAGTGGTTTTCCTGTAGATGATAAAGGAGCAGCAGGCTTAATCCAAGAGTAAACAGAACAAAGATACCAAAGTAAAGCACAGTAAGATGGTTTGTGAAAAACAGGGATTAATTAAGTCATGAAGTAAAGATGATGATGCAGCAAAGACAAACTGTAGAGGAAGGATATATATATTTAAATATATATACCCTGAGGAGGAGACCAACAGGACCATTACTGTAGCAAGAAAGTGGGAACAGATGTGCCGAGAAAGAACTAGAAGAAAACTAAACCAGTCATGAACTGTACGATCTTTTCAGTTTTTGTACTCAGCTACAGCTCAAATTAAAAGACAAAACCGCAGGGTTTAAATGGTTATTATTAGCAATGTATGTTCTTTCACTGTAAGACTCGACGCTCTGATGAGATCTAACTGTTCACACTGCATGTCCAAAAAAACCACTCGTCAATCAGGATGAAGAAGAAGAAGAACTCGAGCATACGCATTGCGCAACAATCTGCTAAATTGGTTCGTAGAGGCTCTTAAATCTGCTTCAACAGCAGGATTTGCCCACGAACAGCTCGCGAAGGCCAACTGAATTTCAAACATGTTTGACTTTCTCCCGACTTTACGATTCCTGATCGGGAGGTGGTCATAAAACCTCCTCTGAAACTCTGCCTGATCCAAACTATTCTTCCACGACTGAAGAATCATCCTGAAAAGAGCAAAAACTCGTACAGTGTATGCCCTGCTGAAGGGGAAGGAAGCTTTGATAGAGCAGCAGCACTGTGGAGCAGAACTGCTCCCTCTACTCCAGTGAACATGTTAGGATGGAAGATGGACATTGGTCCTCAATGTCCAAAATTATTCTCTTTATGGCAAAAGCAGATTATCTTTGTGTAATGGTACAATTTCTGTTAGTCATGGAGTGCCAGACATGGGCAATGTGGAGTCAACAAGTCATCTCCATGTCATGTATTGGTTCTACCCAGCCAATTAAC
>NW_015152158.1:98784-99614 GCF_000732505.1 Cyprinodon variegatus
GTTAATTGGCTGGGTAGAACCAATACATGACATGGAGATGACTTGTTGACTCCACATTGCCCATGTCTGTGGAGTGCGATATTCGAGCTGTTTGATCAGAATAAAGCTTTAATGAATTTAAAAGTAATTTACAAACAAGGCTTTGGTTTTGGTCCACTCTATGAAAGCCTGGAACTCAACGCTATTTCTGACATTTTGAATTGAAAAAGCTTCATGGATGTCAAACGAAACGTCTTCAAACTTGGAAACAAAATCCAGTGGATTGTTTTTAAATTTTTTTGGAACGTTTATAGAATTGTTTCACTGGGGTTAGTGCAGTATTACTGACTATTTTAAAGACAGTTCTTAAACTTGTGTAATAGAGTAAATGATCGAACTGATGATTTTGTATTTACTGACAATATTACAGTGATGGTAAGAGACAGCTTTTATGAGTATCTTCAAAACCTGGTTAGTAAACGATCTCAGAGGTTTGAGTGTCGTCTCTTTGGCCTTAGACCAGCTAGACCGGGGCTAACCAATTAAAAATCAGCAGGGTCCTAATAAAGAAAATCACCAACCAGTAAAGATCCGGAGACATTTTTTATTATAATAATAAACAGAATTTAACACTGAAATAAAATTAGGTTTTTATGCATACATGTTATACATTGAATTTTTAAATAAAAAATATAAAAAATATAACATTTTCCATATTAAAATCTAAATTGTTTTTGAAGTAGAGAACAACAATCGTTCAGTTTGGTATATAGACTTTTTCCTAAAACACCTTTTTTTAAAACACCTGAACTGATGGTTTGTTGTTTTCTTTCTTTTTTCTGTCTTAATGT
>NW_015152158.1:101199-103116 GCF_000732505.1 Cyprinodon variegatus
GGCTTGCCACAGGTTTGCCTGCTGTGTCTAAAAGTAGCAGCAGCAGCAACCCAGACTGACAGCTCATTGGCTCATTTGGATCACGTGCAGCCTGGAGCCGGACGCTCCCCAGGGCTTTACCGTATTAACAGGAGAAGAGGCACAAGTGAAATTAGACACTGTCATCAGACAACATGCTGTAATTTGTAAATGTTTTAAATCAGGTTTGGTCCGGATCAGCCAGCAGGTGGGTCTGGATCCGGGCCGTGGTCCACTAATCTGTGACCTCTGAGTTAGAGGATCAGTAGGTCATCTGAGGAATGATCATGGCATAAATATGCAATAGATGCTTGTTAAACTTGTTAAACTATGTTTGATATTTTTAAATGATGATAAATTATATGTAATTGAGTTTTTTAAATATATTTTTAAAGCTCAGGGTTTGATTAAAATACTTTACCTCCACTACAAGTTTTTTTTTTTCCGTTTACATAAAGTAAATGTTTAGGATAATCGACTTCTTGATTCAAACACATTTTCTAAAATAGTTTGTGGTGAGATCTGGATTTATGATGTGGCCAAACGTTTGGTTCTGTTTTCCACGTGTATCACTGGTCCTGTTCTAAATTCAATATGCTTTGTCTTCGGCAGACAGATTTGTATTCAAGTGTGATTTCTTGGTGTAATTTCTCCACCACCAATATATCCTGGCCAGCCAGGCAGATACGATCTAAACACAGAGTCTGAGTCTAATAAAGGGCTTTTAGAGCTCCATTTCCTGTCAGGTATGAGACAGGAGCAGTGGTGTCAAAAGTACACACATTTATTTCTTGAGTAGAAGTATAGATAAGTAATACTTGCTTCTGATGATTTCCTTTAGCTAACCAATGAGTGTTTGCGTTCTATGACTCATCCAATCACACTAGTTTTCACTAGATGTGGGTGGAGCCAATGATCTGCATTGGATGGAGCACATGACGGGAAATAAAGATTTAGAAACATTAAACCGAAACCAAGAGTAACGAGTAACCATTGTTTTAAAAATGTAAGGAATAGAAAGTACAGATACTGGTGTGAAAATGTAATGAGTAGAAGTCAGAAGTAGGAAGAAAAATAAGTAATGGAGTAAAGTATAGATACATAAAAAGCATACTTAGGTACACTAACACCAGAAGTTGATATTTATTGATTGAAGGGGAAGAGTCTGTGTGGAGGCAGAGAATCCAGTGGTTGGAGTGGGGTCTGTGAGAGAATGAGGGGAGCAAACAGCTGCAGATACCAGCAGCAGCTGGAGTTGACATATGCACAGACAGTGTAATCCAGGGCAGGAAAGTTGCCCTTATCGTGACCAGCAGGTCGGGTCAAACAGGTAGGGGATCAGTTTTCAGAAGACCAACGGGCAGGCTCACTCTGAATCACAGATGAACTAAAACTGAATGGCTGGAGAACTGTGCCTTAAATTTACACCCAGCAGCTGCTAACAAGATGCAGGTGGCAGTGATCAGGAGTAATGAGCAGGGGAGCTGATTGCCCGTTGGTAGTATGGGGTTAAAGTGAAGCCACTAGCCGCCATATTGGTACTCCCTAGTTAGAACGGTAGCAATGTGAACAATCCGTGTGCTACAGCATCAAACAACGATGATGTTCTCATTTTCAGGGGGAATTAAGACTTTTAAAATAAAGATAAATTCATCACTTTGACACAGACTGGCTGCTTCATAGCATCAGTAGATTATTTTAACTTCTAATAAAAAATCGGCCCATCACATTGCAGAGTCATTATGAAGTCATGAAGTCTATAAATCATGTAATATAACATATTATACAAATCCATCACAATAAAACTAATGTGTTAATAGAGCAGAATAATACTAGGGTGACCAAACGTCCGTATTTCCCGGGATATATCCGTATTTCACGTCCTGTCCCGGGCGTCCC
>NW_015152159.1:0-1242 GCF_000732505.1 Cyprinodon variegatus
AGGAATTCCAGTTTGGACCAAGAGGAACCAGAACCTCTGCAGATGAAAGAAGAGCAGCTAAAGCCAGAAGATCCCTGGACTAAAGAGGAAACCATGGAGCTCCCCATCACTGAGCAGGAGGAGCAGCAGGAGGCTGGAGGTTAGAGATGAACTGATTCAGGCTTTTTAAGGCTGATCTTTAACTCCAGTCTAACTGATCCCTGATGAGCGTTCGTCTGTCGGGTCGTAGACCTCCTCCTCTCTCAGGGTCCCTAAAGCATCACAACTAGAACAAATCAGAGCAAACATCAGCAACAGGAAGATCCTGCTGAATCCATTCAGTTTATATCTGCCAAATATCCGCTCATATTTTCAGAAATTAAATTACTTTTTTCTGTCAGATTTCTTTATCATAGGAAATGTTTAATAATGTTCAGGATCAGGTTAATGTTCCACAGTTAAAATAAAATAAAATGAGGTTGCTAAGTTAAAACTATTACATCCATCACACATTAAAAATGCATTTTTCACAGTTTTTATTTATGGATGTAATGTAGCCTCAAAATGCTAACCTGTCCATACGGAGTTTTGCGTGAATAGAGACTACATGATATGCAGTGAAATGGATGAGCTTTTCTGCAGTGCTGCTGTTAGAAAAATTATTCCAGTTGTTTTCATATCAGTGTTTTTAATGACCGTAAAAAACTTCAACCTTCAAATGCATTTCATTGATAAAAACATCTAAACATTAAAAGCTTGGTGGTCCTCCATCGCTGCCGTCTTCCTCTCTCACTATTAACTCTATGTGTGACTCCAAACTTTCCCCGTCAGATTAACAGATTTCATTTAGCATTTTGTGTTTTACTTTGTAAGCGCGTCTCTCTTCCTGTCAGACCCAGGAAATTGCTGCTGAATTGCTGCGCAGTCTGACTAAAACAGACCTGGGCTCTATCTCAGTCAGAGCTACGCTGCCCCCTGCAGGAAACCCTCCCCACTGACTTTCAGTCAGCACTAAACGCCACCACCTCTAAGGCACCATTTTCTGTTGGATCGGACATAAAATCGGATTGGGTGTTTTATGGCCTGTAGGCGGAGCCATAAGCTGTCCCCTTGGGAAGGAGATTTCTGTGGTCTCTGATGTAAAGATGCCAACTGATGCGAGAAGAACAGGATTTAAACCAGCTAGTTGTTGACCAGAAGGTGTTAACTGATCAGCAGCGTCTAAAGCTGCACTAAAGTCCACTGATAGCAGCACTGAGGTTC
>NW_015152159.1:4036-5656 GCF_000732505.1 Cyprinodon variegatus
CTGGTTGCAGCGTCGTGGAACCCCTTTAAAATGCCCCCCAGGTCAAAAGTCCGGCTTCACTTTATTAACACTGATGCCAATAGTGCGCAATGCAATACATCGTGCACGGAAACTATTTAAGAGCAGAAAGATGCTCGGTGTTTGACTGCAAGAAGAGCGGACCGCAGCCGGCGCCACCATCCTCCTCTCAGCAGCCAGTGGGCGGAGCAAAGCCAGAGCGGAGTGAATCATGCTGCGTTCACACCGGACGCAGCAGGAGCAGCAGAATCACGTCTGCTGCTACCTTTATGCTGCTTGTACCAGCTTCTGACGCGCGGCTGAAGCAGCTTTGCTGCTCTGGCTACGTTGCACAAAAGTGGCTCTGACGCGCGTTGGGCGGAGCTACTCTATCCTTTCTCTGCCTTGCAGCTATATTTGCTGTGATCAGTGGGAATAAAGTAGTTTTATTATGTTTTTAAGTGGGAAAATCCACCTGAAAACTTAATTAGTTCATCCAGATTACCATCCTGCCTTCCAATATTTCTGTGGGAGCCGCTCAGACCCCCACATCCCAGCGGTGCGCTGTCAGTAGGATTGTAACAATAGATGGTTTTCAACCACGTTCTCTATGAACTAACCTTAGAGCAGAGAAGGAAAGAAAAGAAGAAGAAATGTCTCCCTCAGCTTTTCCAGCATCTTATTTCAGCCATTAGAGCAGAGATCTTCTAACCAGCACAGATTAAACATCAGCATTAGATCAACATTTCTCTCTATCTGCGCCCGACAGCAGCACCTCATTAAAGCGTCAAATGGAAAAGTGGATGGGTTTTACTTTGAGACTTGTAGTCCAAGGAAGGAAGGGGGGATTAGATCAGTCTGATACTGCAGCAGAGGAACCTGATGGGCTTTTAAAAAGCGAGGAAGGATTCTTAGGGCTATGGAGAGCAAAGGCGTTCTCCTGCAGATAGGCAGAGAAACCCAAGGAAAGAGACAGATTTCCTTTCCGCACTTGGATTTAAACCTGAATGATGTAGGGATATTTCCTGTTGGGATTCCAGCATTCCTTTAGTTTTGCACAAAAAATAGTTAGAAAGTTAGAAAATGACTATATTGTGTTGTGGGTTCCTCAATAAACACGCAGGTACTTGAAGGGGGCGGGGTTTATCTAATCACCTTGCAAACTCGTATTACAGGCGTACACAACTGTGTTCATACTACACTATACATCTGTATGTTCAACACTAGGCTGTTATATAAAGCACATGCACCAGATATCTAGCTCAGAGGGGATTACATCATTCAGGATGACCATGCAATTGTTTAGATCATTAAAATCTGTTTTATTTCATTATTTCATTATCTTCTGCAGGCCAGTTAGTTCTACGTCAGCCTGAACGCCTAAATTCAGCCAATCATATATCAACAGTCATCTGTCAATCAAATGTTTTCGGTCATAGTATCTTGATTCATGTGTCGCAGCTAATATACGCACCGGTTGAAACCAGAATCCTTTCCTTTCCCATTGAGTTGCGTCCCAGTATTCACGGGGATGGACGTCTGTGTCTTCGGCAGGCGTAGAGCTAACAGAACTGGCAGCGTTGCGAGGCAAGGGCTCAAACATGTACGGCTGGAAGCCTTCTA
>NW_015152159.1:5791-8236 GCF_000732505.1 Cyprinodon variegatus
ATAACATAGTTATGTATAATATATTACATTTCTGACTGTATATCCCTGTAATTATTACACACTGTAGCTTTAAACATCAGCATCAGATCAACATTTCTCTCTGTCTGCGCCCGACAGCAGCACCTCATTAAAGCGTCAAATAGGAAGGTGGATGGGTTTTACTTTGAGACTTGAAGTCCGGGGAAGGAGGGGGGGGTAGATCAGTCTGATGCTGCAGCAGAGGACCTTGATGGGCTTTTAAAAAGCCAGGAAGGATTCTTAGGGCTATGGAGGGCAAAGGCATCCTCCTGCAGATAGGCTGTGATTTCAGTAGCAAGGTCCTCACAAAGGGAGGAAAATCACCCAGTTCAGCGGGCGCTATGCATGATGGGACGCTGCGATCCGTGACTTTTGACGCAGGAAAACGAAAGCTACTTCCAGTTAGCTTCCTTCAGCATTTCACATGAAATATGGGCCTCTGCTCACAGGCAGAGAAACCCAGGGAAAGAGACCGATTTCCTTTCCGCTCTTGGATTTAATCCTGAATGATGTGGATTTCCTGTTGGGATTCCAGCATTAGAAAGTTAGAAAATGACTATATAAAAAAATCCTGTCTAAAAATGTTTCATTTCTGTTGTGGGTTCCTCAGTAAACACGCAGGCACTTGAAGGGGGCGGGGTTTATCTAATCACCTTGCAAACTCTTATTACAGGCTTACACAACTGTGTTCATACTACATTATACATCTGTATGTGCGAACCTTCCGCCACAACAATCCCGCCCCCTTGATAATCGACCAATCACGTTCATTTTATTCACTCGTGTAAAGTTGAGCGCCACTCGGGAGAATTCGGAAATGCGACGGTTGGAACAGCCGCTTCCCTACGACTTTAAGCTTCCTCAGTGGACGTGTTTCCCTTTAGTCATATACAAAAAAAACATTTTAAGGTCAGCTCACCATACGCTTCAAAAAACACCAAAAAGTAAGTAAATAGTTATTTTTGTAAAGGACTAAAGGTATACAGCCTGCTGAGGCAGTTTAAAGTTTATTTT
The DNA here is from genome assembly GCF_000732505.1 of Cyprinodon variegatus. Classification (NCBI taxonomy): domain Eukaryota; kingdom Metazoa; phylum Chordata; class Actinopteri; order Cyprinodontiformes; family Cyprinodontidae; genus Cyprinodon; species Cyprinodon variegatus. The sequence continues at coordinate 6,824 of NW_015152159.1, forward strand.
TCATTCTGAACTAAAGGCATTGACTATGGGTATGCTGGTCTGACCACCGGCCATTAACTGACTTAATGGACCATTAGATGTGTCAGGAAAATGATTTCCAATCAATGATTTTCTAATGGACCCTCATCTTGCTCTGTTAACTGAAACCTGGCTGCCTGAATGTCAGGATGCTCCTGTAATGGTGCTCTATGCAGCACAGCTGCAGCTCAGTGGGAGCTAACTGGATGAAGAGGTGGAGGAGGAACCGCTCTGTTCCTGAGATCAGTGGTTCATCTGATGTTCAGTGTTTGGTGGAAAAAGTCAAATAAATAGAGATCGATGGATTTCACTCAGTGGGCATTTTATTTAACTTTGCAAAGTAAACAGAGAAGAAGACACCAGCAGCAGCAGACACCCTCTCAGCGTGGAGCTCAGCCCTGCAGAAACGTTACCCAAAACACAGACAGTGATGGAATAATCCCTGAGAAACAGTCTGTAATGAGAAGTATTTATTTTCTAGAATAGATTGTCTCTCTTAGACCCGTTGGCCTTGCAGCTCTGAGGTCTGGATGAATAAAACTCAGAGTTTTATCCGTGTAGATAATGATCAGAGTCTCTGTTCATGGATCTCATCAGCCAGGTCTCTCAGAGACTGGGCTTCAATGTCCTGTTCTTTACATTTATTCATTGCTCTGTTCTTGTGACGGCGATGATTTCATCTCAGAACTCCTTCCATCTTCTCTTTACTCCACCTTTGACCATGTCTTTGCCAGTAATGAACCAGGTGCAGAGTTTTGTGGGTCTTGTGACTCATCAAAAGTTCGGCAGGTGAAAATGCACCTTAATAAAGCTAAAAGTCAGAGTTACGCTCTGCTGCTTTCTCCAGAAGGTGCTTTAGAACATGAACTCCTTTCTCTGCTTTTCCATTCAGCTTCATGATGTTACCTGCTTCAAATCTCCCGTTCTGCAAACTTCTGCCATTCTCTGTAACTAAACCGTGGTCCACGGACACTCACCACAACGCCTTGCAAAGATTGGTTTAGCCGCGCTACGACCCAGTTAATGACCTCATAGCTAACAGAGGCGGCCCCAAAGAGTCAGAATAATAATCATTAAACAGTCTTTACCTTTAAAATGAAACCAATCCATTCCCACCTCCAGCCATGCTGGAATATCAGATATTATCAGTGGTTCTTTGCTCTCTTTCTTTCTAAATGTCTGACATGTTTCACATTTGCTTATTAGACCCAGAGTGTCTTCATTCAGTCCAGGAGAGGAAACTGATTGTCCAGCTCGTCTTCTCCATTCCTCAGTGCTGAGGTGACCCTAATGTGGGAGCTGTCTGTCTGTGCAACACTGCTAATTTGTTAAATAACTTCTGTATATAGAGATATTAGTGCTGTCAATGGATTAAATTTTTTTAATCGCGATTAA
>NW_015152159.1:11570-12527 GCF_000732505.1 Cyprinodon variegatus
AGGAGGAAGGAGACGTAGAAGAGAAACCATTCCCATGTCTGACTTATGGAGAAAGCTTTCTAAAAAAAGGTCTTTTGATGGTTTATGTGAAAAGTCACTCAGGTGGGAAGATTTATGAATGTCTGACCAGAGGGAAAAGCTTTCAGTATGAATCTATTCTTGACAGACACATCAGAACTCACACAGGGGAGAAGCCCTTCTCCTGTTCCATTTGTAACAAAACTTTTTCTCAGAAATGTAGTTTGTCTTATCACATGAGAAACCACACGGATGAAAGGCATTATTTCTGTAAAATCTGTGGAAAAACCTTAAAGGGAAGAAATCATTTCAACGAACACATGAGAACTCACACAAAGGAGAAGATCTATGAATGCCTTTCCTGCGGGAAAGGATTCACTAATAAATACAATCTGGTTCATCACATCAGATCTCACACAGGGGAGAAGCCGTTCTCCTGCACCGTTTGTGGCAGAAGTTTTTCCAAAAAAGCTAAATTGAATTCTCACATGACCACTCACTCGGATGAAAGACCTTTTTCCTGTGAGAGCTGTGGGAAAACCTTCAAAAGAAGAACCTTTTTAAACAGACACACGGTAATTCACACAGGGGAGAAGCCTTTTAAATGTTTGTACTGTGGAATAAGCTTTATTAGCAAATCTGATTTTAATAAACACATCAGTGTTCACACAGATGGGAGGCCGTTCTCCTGCACCGTTTGTGGAAAAGGTTTCGCTCAGAAAGGTCATTTAAATGAACACATTAAAACTCACTCAGACGAAAGACCTTTTTCTTGTATGATCTGTGGAAATTCCTTTAAAATAAAAGCTTTACTGAATAAACACCTGAAAACTCACACAGGTGAGAGGCCTTTCAAATGTCCGTCTTGTGGAAAAAGCTTCACTCATAAAGCTAACCTTGATCGACACGCCAGAATCCACACCGGTGAGAAGCCGTTTG
>NW_015152159.1:15690-17450 GCF_000732505.1 Cyprinodon variegatus
TCTGACTGGATGATCTGGTGAACTGGAAAGTGACCTGAGATGACATGATGTGAATTGGAGCTATAGAAATAAACTGAATAGAATGAATAGTTAATATAGTAACTTGGAGAATAACAAATATGGCTCTAATAATATAAAGAATAGGGATATATATATATATATATATATAGATGCTGTTAAAACCCAGAATTTATCTGAAAGCATTCTAGAAATATATATTTGAAACTCTGGTACACACACACACACATATATATATATATATATATATATATATATATATATATATATATATATCAGATAATTCCTGTGTTTTAACAGCAGAGATTGTGGCAGTCATTAGTCAGCTGTGGGTGGAGGAGGTCAGGCTGGGGGCTGTTTACAGACTCCAGGCAGTAATAGAAAGTATTCAGTCTAAAGGAAACTAGAGGGAATGAACTTATAGGATCTATGTGTTTAGATTTCCTCTGGTGGTGCAGATGTACGGCTTTGCTGGGTGTCACTGCAGGAGGAGGTGAAGATCATTCCTCCTGGGAAAGGGGAGGGGAAGCCACAATGAAAAGGAAAGAAGAAGAAATGTGGCAGAAGAGATGGAATGAAGACAAAGAAGAGAGTTAAATAAAATACAAACATCAGTAGAAAGGTGACAGTCTATAGAGAAGTGGGGAAAAATCAGTGTTAGTTTGTACATAAACATAAAATGTGAGTATATATTACTGTAATGGAACGGGCAGCATAATTAGGAGAGAGAGGACTGTAAACACAGAGTGTACAAAAACAAATGTCTGTTAGTACAGCTTTCAGACAGTAAATGAACATTTCCATCCATAAAGTTCAGCAGTGATCAAATGTAAACAGTTTGGGAGAAAAACATGGTGCAAAAAATGCATTAATGTGGAAGATCAGAGGATTAATATATACGCTGAAAATATGCAGTGTTGCTGGTTTGGTGTCATCAGAGTGATTCAGAGTTTACCCAGCAGTTCATCAGTGTGATGGCGGTGGGGAAGAAGCTGCTGCAGAACCTGCTGGTCCTGCACTGAATGCTGGGAAGCCTCTTCCCAGAGGGCAGCAGGGAGAACAGTCCATGGTGGGGGGGGGAGGGGTCATTGATGATGTCACGGGACACGCAGCGCTGGGATGAAATGTCTTTAATTAAATCCAAAAGGTGTATTTATTCTACTACAGCAAATGTCCTCCAGATAAAAACAAACAATGATAAAATACAACGAATACACCCCCCCCCCCAACTGTTACATGCAGCTCAGATCCTAAATATCTCACAGACGGAAAGAAACTTCCTTTAACATGGACAGAAAATAATAAACAATAATAGTGAGAGAATGGTGATAATAACTAAACACCAGGAACCCCAGGAAGAAGGCTAATATAATCTGAATGTTGATTATTTTTAGATTTCCCATGTTTTGATCTATTTCAGGGGAATCTAGTTGCTCATATCTACTTTGAACTCTAAATGCAGTTTTGCTTTCTCTTTATTAATGCGTTATTCTGATGTCATACTGCTAGCCAAAAAGCAGCAGCCTTATTAACAGAAAGTCTATGCTGCTGTGCAGGTCTGCACTGCAGCATAATGAAGTAATAACTGTGACTCCTGAATGCCTCCTTGCAGTAATAACTGTGACTCCTGAATGCCTCCTTGCAGTAATAACTGTGACTCCTGCATGCCTCCTTGCAGTAATAACTGTGACTCCTGAATGCCTCCTTGCAGTAATAACTGTGACTCCTGCATGCCTCCTTGC
>NW_015152159.1:19808-22271 GCF_000732505.1 Cyprinodon variegatus
CAGTAATAACTGTGACTCCTGCATGCCTCCTTGCAGTAATAACTGTGACTCCTGAATGCCTCCTTGCAGTAATAACTGTGACTCCTGAATGCCTCCTTGCAGTAATAACTGTGACTCCTGCATGCCTCCTGGCCCCTTCTCCTATCCTCCTCATTAGAGTAACCGGTGACTTTCTTATTAACCTTCTTTCTAAAAGCAAACAGCTCCTGTGGGGGTCTCTGTGTGATCTGCATGTGGGTCAGAAAACTTACCGTGACAATCCTGCTGTGAGGAAAGGGACATCTCTTTATGTTCGATTGTCATCGTGTGTGCATCTGATTCGTTGCTTTGTTAATTTGTGGTTTTTCATTTTGTGTAAAACGGTGAGTATTGCGTCACTAGGATTACCTCTGTGGCCTCTCAGAGTTTGCGAGCATCACGTAGCTCCAGTGTCGCAACCGACTCATATGGAAATCCTGTCGCTCGACCCGAAACGTTCGTGCTCAATGTGTAGGAACCTTCAGAAATCCACAATGGTGTCAGACATGACGCCACAATGATCCAAAACACGCCTTTCCTTAAATAAGAATGACCCCCCCATTAAATAAAAACCACAGATCCCACTGCATGAGTTGCTCACAAAACACCATACTTAATCTATTTGGCACACAATTACCTTTCCTCTCTGAAACTGGCTCTGCTATTTCAATGTATGGTAACAGTATTTGAAATGCGTGGCCACGCCTTATTAACACGTAGCCACAACTTATCTATCTTCATGGCCACTCCTTAACGTCTTTAAAAAAGAATTCTGCCCATGTCACCAGAGGGGCTCCGTATTAATTTATATAATTACATTAGACAATTTAAAACAAAAAGAATCTAGTTAGCAAAGACTGAGAAGTTGCACACTCAGGGGGCGAAATGAAGCTGTTTGTTATCCAACAATAAAGGAGAAGAAGACGGTCAATAGCAGAGTGATTGAAGAAAGCAAGGAGGAAGAGCTGCTGCTGCTGAGCTGGCCTTAGAGACTGACTGACTGACTGGCTGACTGACTGACTGATAGACTGGCTGACTGACTGGCTGATAGACTGACTGACTGGCTGATAGACTGTCATTCTGTTTACCTGCTGGACGGAACAACATGGCGGGTCAGGGAGGTGAGGAAGATGAGGATGATGAAGGATGGACCACAGATTCAAATAGGAAAGAGGGAGATAGAGGAATAGAAGAGGAGAAAGGTGGTCTGAGAATGAAGGAAATAAACGGGAATTGTCACAAAGCAGCTCAAAGAGATGTTAGAAGAAAGCTTGATAGAGAAGAAATAAAAATAATATTTAGATTCAGTGATGAGGATAAATTTCAGCCCGATTTTGATTTCAAGAGAAATAATTAAGAAAAAAGTTAAATCATGGAAGGATTAGATAGATGGAAACGTTCTGGTAACTTTTAATAATGAGAAGCAAAGAATCAAAGCGTGGATGTTAAACACTGAGGTGGTAGATCTAAAACTCATAGAAGAGAATAAAACAGTGGGAGGAGTAATAACAGGAATTCCAATTAACCAGGATTTAGATCAATTAGAGAAAAACATTACTGGAGGCTTTGTTAACAGCATCCAGAGACTTTATTAAAACCTAGAAGAAGAAATGATGGCAGCAGGGCCAGCACAGAAATACAACAGGATAGAACTACAACAACTAGAAGCTCCGCAGAAGCATGGAGGTTCAAGGGCAAAGGAAGGAGACATGAACCAAGATCAGAATAAAGAAGAAAGAGAAAATAATTTCACTCCAACAGCGTAAAAACAACTGATTTTATTTCTAATCTCTGCTCAGACCAGGCGGAGCAGGAAAAAAATATCAGCATCAATGAGATGAAACGTTTCTGGGAATCAAAGAAGTTAGTTTGGAAAATAAAGTTAGAAGGTTGTTAAAAAGAACTAAAGCTGTTTGATAGTAAACTGGTAAAGTTTTAATTAATATAGAAAGGAGAGAATTTTAAATAAAATTGATATACACATAATGGACAGTAAGAGGATATATTCATTATTAAGAATAAAACATAAATTATATTGTTAATATTAAATAGTGATTATATTAAATAAATAAATAATATTTGATTGTTATATTATTGATATAAGAAAGATAAATATATTGGTTAGAATACGATCATTTTGTTCCAGAGTCCATACCGACAGGTGGCGGTAATGAGAACTTTAAATTGTTTCCCGACCGCCATTAACCTCCACCAAAGAAGAAGAAAACAACAAGAAGCCGGACTGTTAGCATTAGCATTAGCTTCCGTGTGCTAGCAGAGAGGCTGCTAATGTGTGAGTGTTTGCAGTGAGAATGTGTTGAGTCCAGCTGGAAGGAGAGTTTGTCAGCGAGCAGTTAACTCCTGCTGGAGAAACATTCCCAGAGTTTAAAGGAAGATTAGATCAGATCGAGGAGGAGAAGATGGATGATCAGCACAGACTGCTGG
>NW_015152159.1:26941-28373 GCF_000732505.1 Cyprinodon variegatus
ATTTCTCTGAGCAGCAGCTCTGGAAACAGGAGAGGAATTCCAGTTTGGACCAAGAGGAACCAGAACCTCTGCAGATGAAAGAAGAGCAGCTAAAGCCAGAAGATCCCTGGACTAAAGAGGAAACCATGGAGCTCCCCATCAGTGAGCAGGAGGAGCAGCTGCTTCTCAAGCAGGAGGAAGGAGAGACATTTATAGGGGAAAGGGACCACATTGAACCAATCAGGAACCAAGTCATCTGTCAGGACTTTAGTGGCCTTCAGGACCAGGAACCAGAAGAAATTAATCCTAAAGACTCTGGATCAGACGAAGGATCCAAACATTATCAGAGATGTCAGAAAACATACAAAGGACGGAAGATTTATGATTGTCTGTCCTGTGGGAAAAGATTTATGAAGAAATCTTATCTTGATATACACATCAGGACTCACACTGGGCAGAAACCTTTCTCCTGTGAAATCTGTGGTAAAAGTTTTACTGAAAAACCTAACTTGACTCATCACATGACATCTCATTCTGGTGAAAGGCCTTTTTCCTGTAAGACCTGCGGAAAAATGTTTAAAAGAAGAGATGTTTTGAATGAACATATGAGAACGCACTCAGGGGAGAAGCCGTTTGGATGTCCGTTGTGTGGAAAAAGCTTTACTAACAAAACTAATCTTGACAAACACAGCAGAACTCACTCAGGTGAGAAGCCGTTCTCCTGTAAGATTTGTGAAAAAAGTTTTTCTGAAAAAGGCAGCCTGACCGACCACATGAGAACACACACAGGGGAGAAACCCTTTAAATGTCTGTTCTGTGGAAAAAGCTTTGCTCAGAAATCTGTTCTCAGCAGACACATTAGAATTCACACAGGGGAGAAGCTCTTTTCTTGTACGATTTGCGGTAAAAGTTTTACTGAAAAGGGTAGTTTGACTCAACACAGGACAACTCACTCAGATGAAAGACCTTTTTCATGTAAGACCTGTGGAAAAATGTTCAAAAGAAGAGCTTTATTAAATATACATATGGCAACTCACACAGGTGAGAAACCTTTTAAATGTCTGTCCTGTGGAAAAAATTTCACTAAGAAAAGCAGTCTTGATCGACACATCCGAACTCACACCGGGGAAAAACCTTTCTCCTGTAAAATCTGTGGTAAAAGTTTTACTCGTAAAAGCAATCTTTCCTCTCACGTGACGGCTCACGGTTAGAAATGGTTTTTATGCAAAGCAAAAAAGATGAGAACTCGGAGGTGTTAGACCAGTGCTTTCCATCCCTGCTCCTCTGGGCTCACCGCCCTGCGCGTCTTAGATGTTTCCCAGCTTTCACACACCTGATAACAGATGAAACACAATCATCTGAATAAAGTGCAGGGCAGTGTGGGGTGAAAAACACTGTTAGACACCACAGGAAGGAATAGGAGACCTTTTCCATGTCTACCTGATGTGAAAAT
>NW_015152159.1:30626-33405 GCF_000732505.1 Cyprinodon variegatus
TCAGCAGCAGGTTTCCTTCAGTAAACTCAGTGTCCTCTGTCTCCGCTCCGCTTATAGCCAATCACGCTGCTTTAGTTCCTGATTTAGTCCGATTTTGGGCAGAGTTTGGTGTTTAAAAATGTATAAATCATTCTCTAGGTCCGTTAGACTCATTAGGTTTTAAAACAAACACTGCATGTCTGTTTGACGAGGATCTTATTAAAGAATGATCGGCGTTATTCACAGAGAATTAAATATTTATAGGGAGGATTCTACAGCTCAGCGACAGGAGAGGAGATTGCTGATGATATTTAATATGAGTGAGATGAGGATCATTTTATTTTTATATAATTATATTTACAGTACAGGAAGAACTGCTGACATTATTTTCAGATAACTCCCCAGATAAATGCACAATCTGCAGCCGTTCTAAGGCCTGACAGCCGCTCTGGGAAGAGGCTTCACAGCATCCACTGCAGGACCAGCAGGTTCTGTAACAGCTTCTTCCCCACCGCCATCCAATGATGAACTGATGATCTAATCCAGACTCTGCATCAAACTGATGACATCAAACCTAATAGAACTCAACTCAAAATGTGTTTCTACTGCATTTTGCAGCATATATTCACCTCTGTGATCGTCCACATGAATGCCTCCACGTCTCTCCCACCCTGTTTACATTCAGCCACTGCTGCACTTTATGAATGGAAATGTTCATTTCAGTGCTAAGCTGCTCAGTCACTGTCTGGAAGGTATACCAACCACTAAAACCTGTCTAAGAACGACCATTTATCAGGATGATAACATCCAGAGCGGCTGCAAACAGCCACTCAGTGTTTACTGTGTTAAAGAACCCATGAGATGATGAACAGGTTCTATTTATTAGAACATTTTCATTCCTCACCTGCTGCCAGATGATGTCACCTAAATAGATGCATTGATCTACGGCCATTATAGAAATAATTCTGCAACGTTATCACGGTCACAGCGCTCTATGGCAAGCAGTTTGGTATTCATTAGATTAACAAAACATGTATTCCTGATATCTGAAAAAAAAAATATTTGTCCAAATGACCATTTCAAACGAAATGACATCCTTCACATCTAGAATAAACATTCTGGATGTATAGATCTACATATTACTCTATTACTGAGCGCCAAAGAACATATTTCATTTATGTTCTGTCTCTGCTTCTGTCTCCTTGAACCCCAGTGGGCCTCAGCAGATGGCCGCTCACACTGAGTCTGGTTCTGCTGGAGGTTTCTTCCTGTTCAAAGGGAGTTTTTCCTCTCCACTGTCGCTACAAGCATGCTTAGTGTGAAGGATTGTGTTTTACCTGGTGTTTAACTATTCCTGATGTGACTGTAGAGGCGCCTGGCCTCAGACGCAGCACAGAGCCATTAGCTTCAGCAGAGAGCCTTTAGCTTCAGCACATAGCCGTTAGCTTCAGCACACAATCTGAACATCCAGAGAAGAAATGACCAGAAGCAACTTTTATAAGAGAAGTTAACGTAGATTCCTTCTTCGTGGGATCAAACGCTGTGATAAACTTCCAGGAATGAGAGTAAACTTGTCTGGTTTCTAAGAAAGAATCTGAGAGTTTTAGAAATCTGGCAGCTCTTCAAAAAACAATAGAAAAACAAAAAAGATAATCACTCTAATTCTGTTATCAAATATTTTCTGATTATTGTTCAATAAAGAGATTGGACAGCAGAAGAGAGGATAAAGTAATGACACCCTGCATACAGCAGGGGGCAGCATCCCTCTATCAGCTAAAATTAAGCTAAACTTTGAACATTTTCCTTCCTAATGAGTTTGGTTTTATCTGGAAGGAAGGGAAATTAATCAGGCTTTGATTAAATTCTAATAGAGATTATTCTCATATCATCCATGTCCTTGATTTTAATTGTCTAACTGAAATGTTTTATTTTACAGCTTATCTTCCGATCTAAAAAGTTCGGCCGTCTCTAAGGAATCCGCCATCATCAGAGATGAGTGGGAAACATTTTACATAACTTTATTTTCCTCTTTTTTCTTTCCTTGTTAAGGTAAAGGTGTTGGCAGCTTTATGGTTTAATGTTTCCTAATTAAAACCGAATTCAAACTAATTAGTTTTTGCAGAGCTGAGCATAAAAACCAAAAGCTTGTAGTTTTTAGTCACGTCTCACAATCAGCGACCGTTTGAACGAATGTTGAGAGAAAACATGCAGCCCTGAAATCTAAATGTTTTTCTGCTAACACATTTTCATTTCTAATTTTATTTTTCTAAATGAATTTCGGTCGGTTTTTGCTGGGATGTCAGATTATTATAAGGTGGGAAAAAGTTCCAGCATGAACCCAGCTGGTCCCAGGACATTCAGTGCCCACCCAGCTGCTCTAACATGCCCCCTAGTGGACCAAAAACACAGTACACTTCATCAGCTTTAACTTTGGGGTTGTTAGTATTCAATAATTATCTGGAATCCAAACAAAGGTTTTTATTTATAAGTTTAATTAATTTTCAAACTGACAGTTTTTCTTGTTTTACGGCACTAGTGGCTCGTTTTTCTGACAGTAAGCTGACAGGAAAGGGGGATGAGAGAGAGGGAGAGACATGCAGCAAAGGACCACAGGCTGGATTTGAACCCGGATCAGCCAAGAGCTAACCCCAGAATCCCTCATCCTCCGTCACCGCTGCTCTCCAGACCGCCGGCGCAGAGCCTACAGCCTCCGCTGTTCCTCCCGTCCTGCTCCTCTCCCACCTCCTCGGAGTTTGAAGAGAGTGTTGTGCCATATGCCATTATCAAACTTTTTGGACAT